>NC_033799.1:73311917-73327517 GCF_001876935.1 Asparagus officinalis | reverse complement strand
TGTCATATGAGGGAATTCTCTCATATAAAATAATGTTGATTAAATCTTTGCCAAGTAAATAAAGGGAAAAGAAATCCCTCGTAAAGACTTGCGATCACATTATTATTTATGAGAGAATCCCGTCATATAGTTAATTGTTGCTAAGTGGGTATTCATCTTGTCAAATGAGCTACCTTATAGATAGGAATATCGAGGTGCAATTCATAACTGTTGGGAAAAACCCGTGTCAAGGAACCAAACCAACCGTCGATCAAAGAAGTCAAAATCCAACCAAAATCAATGCACAAACACCAAACACCAGTTTTAACGTGGTTCGACAATTGCCTACGTCCACGGGGCAAGAAGGGGATGGGTTTTTTCACTAATAGAGAATAAGAATACAAATTGAGATTACAAATCACTCGAAGGAACAAACTAATCTCACCACAAAGCTCTTAATCTCTCCAAATAAACCCTAAATAAATAGCTCAGAAAATACCTCTTTTCTATGCTCCAAATATCCCAAACTCTAGCCTTCAGAAACCCTAGAATGTATATTCGTATTTATACAAATACCAAAATCTAAATCAGAACAGAAAACTCAAACTAGGCCTGACCCGTTACGCGATCGACTGTCAAGGTCAACCGCGACCAGCAAACATAACCTAGAAACTCCTACAGGGTCTTGCGGTCGACCGCGATAGTCGATCGTGACAAACGACAGAGCCCAAAAATGTCCTACAGGGTCTCGCGGTCGACCGCGCCAAATCCAGACTCCTCCCAGAGTCTGTGCACGTTCGCGATCAACCGGCCTTGCTCCGCGATCGACCGCGCAGCTCCCAAACTGACTCCTGCGGATCCCAACACATGTTCTGCATCAAACTTCTTCACGGTTTCTTTAATTCTCCACCTCGGTGAAGTTTCTTCCAAAACTGAGCCGACACCAACCAAACCAAATGCCTCACTTGTTACATCCAGTACGAAGTGAAACTATTCACGACAATGGACTCAATCCATAACAAATCGAGACCTAAACGGGAGTGCGAACACTCATCCAAACGTCGATGTCTCTCACCAAATCAGCTGCATCAAAACTGACTGCATACATATTCTCTTACCCGAGCAATCAAGCCTTCACGTAGTTCACCCAATGACCTTCAAAGGCCCTAAATCCAATAGAAGAGCATGCAACCCTCCTCCATCATCACAAAATATGCGACTGATAGCACCTCTAATGACCTCAAACTGAAGCGATCTAATCACCTCTACCTGAGGTGAACCAATGGTTATGTCCAAACTACGCCTGTCAGCTGCACTCAAAACAATCAACACGTTATCTGCATCCGAAACCGAATGACCCCCATCCTGTGTCACCTCAGCTGAAGTCCTAAATAATACAGAATGACCTGGAGTATGTGGAGTAATATCCACCCAGTGTGGAGTAGCATCACCCTCCACCCGCTATAATATCCAACTGATCTGATCAACACTCTCCACCTGCCAAGAGTCCAATGTGGCATACCTGCTCAGAAAGAAATCAGAAGCACCCAAATGATAACCAAACGAGCCTCTGAATCCCAAGCGTGCAATCGGATCAAA
This sequence comes from Asparagus officinalis, assembly GCF_001876935.1. NCBI lineage: Eukaryota > Viridiplantae > Streptophyta > Magnoliopsida > Asparagales > Asparagaceae > Asparagus > Asparagus officinalis. Next base: position 73,325,939 of record NC_033799.1, on the reverse strand, counting down.
TTTCACATCATTGATGTGACCAAGTGCTGGGTAACTAAATATCCGACGCCAACCAAAATCTAAAGCAGCTCCACCAGATCCAAAATCACTAAATACAAAAGTCGACAACCTATGTATAAGATGACCCAAATGTGTCGAAGCCCGAATACCAAGTCCAATGCTCGACAACCAACACCGATCCTCCTCCAGAAAGGAACAGCTCATCAAATCTGTCATCTCATATTGTCGCCTCAATGTCTCCTCTCTAATGAAGTGTCTCCAACTGCTATGAGCTCGGTACAAATGTAAAAAGAAACCCCTACTCGAGCTAGTACGATAGATAACTTTTTGCCAACACACTTCTCCCAACTATTACGGACTACTAGGACTTCAAACCAATGGGGCTTGGTTGCGACCCATAAATGCCTAGTACAATCCCTAACTACAACAACCAAAAAATGATTACCTCCCAATGATGCCTCCTTGGAAGGCCCCCAAATGCCTGACTGAACACCTCCTAAAAGACCCATCGATCTATGGATAGAAGTGCCAAACTCCACCACGGTCTTCTCGCTCATCCCAATGTGCTCAAAGGACTTCCATTTGTAGGTCAACGCACTCCTCAACAACCTATGCACAGCATCGCCAATCAAATACCCTAGCGTCAAACAACACCACAGTCTAGCCAAATCCAATGAAGTCGTCAGCGTTCTATCAATCACCGTGCTCCCAAGCAAATAGTACAAGTTACTCCTTCTGATGCCCTTCATCAAAATCATGGACCAAAATGTAACCTTTAAACGTGCATCTGCTAAGGTCACCCTATAGCCTGTTGCCTCCAAAACTCCAAGTGAAATAATGTTCTTCTTCAATTAAGGAATGAACCTTACTTCAACTAACTCCCGAATCACCCCGTCACTTATCTGAATATGAACAGAACAGATACTACCAATAGGACATTTGCGATCATTATCCATGAGTACAACATCCCCTCTTTCCAACTCCTGAAAGCTGGAGAACCAATCCCTCCTAGGGCAAATATGGTATGAGACACCCGAATCCAACATCCACTCAGTGGAGTCAGTAGCACAAACTGACGGAAGTGCTAGGCACGAATAGCTCGAAGAATCTGAATCTGAAATATCACCACTAGCCTTGGTAACATTCACCTCTGAAGCTTCAATCGCTTCCCCCTTATTCTTCTCGGCTCGATCATTCAATTTTGGGCATTCGGCTTTTCAATATCCATCTTCTTTACAAAAAGCACACTGATTCCTATGAATTCCAAGATGTGCCCCTCTAGACTGTGACCTGCTACCTCGGTTTGGACTCTTTGCTCTTGCAACCAATGCCCCCGCTACTGGCTTAATAGAAGTCTCCTTATCCTTCTTCCTAAGTTGGTAATTCACAAGTGTAGCGGTGACCTCACTATATGAAAGAGATGCCTTCTCATTAATAAGAGTAAGGACGAATGTCTCATATTCCTCGTCGGGTAAGGAACTCAACAATAGTAACGCCTTGTCCTCATCTTCAACAATAACATCTACATTCACCAAATCTGCAAGAAGCTTCGTGTAGTGGTTCATGTGATCACCAATGGATATCCCCTTCTTCAATTGGAAGCAGTAAAGTCTCCTCTTCAAATGCAAGCGATTTTCGATGCTCTTCGTCAAGTACTTTCTCTCTAGGACTTCCCAAATCTTCTTCGCCGAAGTCTCATTCATCATATTATATTTTAGATCTTGAGTGAGACAAGACCTAATCACACCACAAGCTATTCTATTCATTTTCTTCCAAACCTTCTCATCAATGTAGTCTGGTTTCTCGTCCAACTCTAACGTATCTTCCAAATTCTGCGCATTGAGCGCATCCAAGACTTCGCATCGTCAAAGTCCAAAATTGTTAGTGCCATTGAATTTCTCCACGTCAATATTCATCGAGTACATATTCAAACTTTGGACAGTCTTCACGCCTGAAAAACCACCCTTAACACCTTCTTTCCCGGCCATAATCCTCAACACACCACCAAACAATTGCAAAAACGAACAAGAAATAGATCCAAACTTGAAAAAGATAGAATCTTTAAAAAAGATCCCACCTTTATCACCAACTAAAACCCTAGACGAGCTTCCAAATCGATCTACTCCTTCAAATAGCCCAAGCGTAGCCCGAGCTCTGATACCAATTGTTGGGGAAAACCCGTGTCGAGGAACCAAACCAACTGCCGATCAAAGAAGGCAAAATCCAACCAAAATCAATGCACAAACACCAAACACCAGTTTTATCATGGTTCGGTAATTGCCTACGTCCACGGGGCAAGAAGGGGATGAGTTTTTTTACTAATAAAGAATAATAGTACAAATTGAGATTACAAATCACTCGAAGGAACAAACTAATCTCACCACAAAGCTCTTAATCTCTCCAAATAAACCCTAAACAAATAGCTCATAAAATACCTCTTTTCTGTGCTCCAAATATCACAAACTCTAGCCTTCAGAAACCCTAGAACGTATATTGGTATTTATACAAACACCAAAATCCAAATCAGAACAGGAAACTCAAACTGGGCCCTCGGTCGACCGCGCCAAATCCAGACTCCTCCCAGAGTCTGTGCACGTTCGGCAGCTCCCAAACTGACTCCTGTGGATCCCAACACCTGTTCTTCACCAAACTTCTTTACGGTTTCTTCAATAACTTATGATGTTACTAATAGGATGAGCTTCAATTATATGACTCTCTTAATGCTTATTTAGGAAAATGAGTCGTGACCTTCTCCTCATCTATTTTTCCATGTATATAATATATTAAACTAGAACCATTTAGTACCTTAGCAAGCACGACTCAAAACTCAAATGATTGAGAGAAGGAATCTATCTCCTGTTCCCAAAATCTTGAACATACTCATAAAAAAAAACTTTCTAAAAATAACAAGAAAGGATGGATATATGCAAATTATGGAGAAGGAGAGAAAAAGGAGGGAACAATGATGTTACAACCTCAGAAACGTACATCCATTACATTATAATCATATCCCCACCACCACAACCAAACACAAGCCAAAATGCATCACATGCTTGTATACTCTCTCCCCCCTCACCAAAGGTAGAAAAAACATCACAGATCAAATTCCATCCAATCCTTTAGCAAGGTATAAGCCTAAATCTCAACAAAAGAACAATCATTTCAACTCCAAACCAAACTAATTAAAGCAAGAACTCAACTCACACACCCCTCTCTCTCTCTCACATACATACATGCATACATACATTCACAACTCTCTCTCTCTCTCTCTCTCTCTCTCTCTCTCTATCTCCCTCTCCCCCTCTCTCACTAAACACATATTCAATAGTAAATAACTACTAGCTAGTTAGCACATTACCAACTCTACTTACTCAAATGACACACCTAAAGCCTCAAGGAGAGATCAATGTTAGTCTCACTGATCTCCTCACCACTAATAGAATAACTAGCATCCTCACAACCAACATAATTATAACCTTTACCACTACCATCATCATCAACCTCCTTTTGATGAAACCCCCTCTCCCAATTCTGACGATCTACCTCCGCCATCGACGCCACCATCACCGTCTCCCCGCATTCCACATTGGGTCCCGTGTACCGTGCATCCGGGTCATACCCGTACCCGTAGTTAGCCCTCAAGGAATGAGAGCCAATAGCAAAGGGATGGTGACCGTTAGCGGTATGGATGGAGGGATAGTACAACTGAGCATTCCATCCCACACTCCTCTCCTTCTTGTGGGCATTCTGGTGGCCGCCGAGGGCCTGGGACTTGAGGAACTTCTTGTTGCAGAAGAGGCAGGGGAAGAGCCTAACGTCTCGGCCATCGACGTTAATGGTGGATGTTGGCCATGATGGAGATGAAGAAGATGAAGAGGAGTACTCATGAGAAGGAGAGAGAGTGAGAGAAAGGTTAAGAGGGTTAGCAGGAGGAGGAGCCAGAGATGATGCCTCTTGTTGCATCATGTTTGACTATTTTTGGGTAGGAGGGTGCTGAGGAGAGTGGACTGTGAACTCTCTCTGCTACTACTTGGGCTTTTTATTCATGTAAGGAAAGACAAGGACACTGAGAGAAGGACGCCAACCGTGTTAAAATAGAGCAAAGAGCTCTCTTTCTCTATCCCCCTCTTGATTTCATTTATTTTATTTTTATTTTTTTTATTTATTTTTCCCCCCGCCCCTCTCTCGTCATGAGCTCTCCCATTTGATGGAAACGCTTCGTCCGTAGTCCGTGCTCACAAGACCACAGTGGACCCTTAGCCCATCGTGTAGAGGCCCATTCGTGATATTTGCCCCCCCTCAATACTTTCCCTCACCCGTAAAGCTACATTCTCATCTGTTATTTGCAATCATATTTAATGAACAGGTATTATATTATGTAAGCTTCTACTTTATTAGGGATTAATTATCTGGAAATGCTGATATGTCAGTTAGATCTACTCCGACTCGAGATCGACACATAAACCTATAAATAAATAAATAAATAAATAAATAAATATAATTGAACACAAACAGTAACACAATACAATGGAAAAGAGCCAACATTATTTTTTAGGAACTACAAGATGTTCGTCTGTCTCCTGTTGTATGTGAAAAATCCGCGAGTATTTTTCTCTTTAATTACCTCACAAAAGCGGCTCACAGACTTTATGATTTCACATTTGTTTCTTCTCTACATCTTATTCCATCACCCTTATTTATGCAGCTTTTTTTTTCTCAGGACCCTCATTCTTGCTTGCATAACGTTAGACATAATGATTTCACATTTTGTTTTTTTATAGCCAATTATAGAAGGTTACATTTCAACAACATCCACAGGAGACTTGCATAAAGCTACTTTTGAAAATTGATAGTTGCAAACTTACACTGTGACCTGTAAATTATAGAGATATAATATAACATATCTCATACCTTATGGCCCTTCAATTCCCAAAGGGCTTGATAGGAACTAACTAGGCACCGATCCTAAGCAAAATCCAAGGTCGTCTCTAAACTTGTTGTGGACTTCAACATGACTCCATGTTAGAAATAATACAAAACTATAATCCTCAACCCTCATCATAACTTCGGAGTTTTGATGTAATAGTTAGAGAGGCTAAATTGAGACGGTATCATAGCAACCCTCATCTTAACTTCTAAAAATTGACATCGGTACGTGAGTCTAGATTTTAGCCCATAAAAAAGAGACGTCCAACCTACGAGGGCATTGGTAGAATTAATATTAAACTGGTCGGCCTTCATCATAACTTCGGAGTTATAATGTAATTTTAGAGGGACTAAATTTAAGACTCCGTCTGGAGTCAAATTCCCATGCAAGCTCCTTTAGAAATCCAAGTTTGCTATAAATTTTTCTTGAGTGTGATTGAATATATCATTACGTGCGAAGCTTCACCTCAACCTAATATGCTCCCACACACAACTCTTAAAAGAGAAATCAAGCCATTCCATAGTCTTGTTCCAGACTTCACTAGGGTACAAACATAAGAAAAACAAATGTGAATGGTCTTCCAGATTGGATACACATATATAGCACACACCTGTTTACTTGCGATATCCCCATTCGCTGCGTTCTGTCTTGTGTCGTCAAATTAATTTTTTCTGAAGCACCAACCACGTTATGAATGAGTGTTTGGGGAAGCTTAATGTACTCCAAGCAGTCTTATGCCCAAGCACAACAGGACCATTCCCTACCAAGCTATGATACACCTAAGAGACATATAACTTACCTCCTCTACTTATGTCATTCAATTTGTGAATAACACCTTTAGCAGATCGACCCCCACACAGAAATCGCATAGTCCACACACTTGAGTATCTGTTTCCAGCACCAACAATCTCTCCCTCTGACATGCACATCCCAAATATTAGACCTCTTTAATTAATGTTCATGCACCCATTTAATCTATAGTGATCCTTTTTTAAGGTGTAATTAAGTCCCATATTAAACACAAAGTAGAAGATTGACTCCACGTTATTTGGGGAGAAAGTTGATGTATTCATTGACGAGTTCATTACAACTTTAAACATTACAATGAAAACAAAAAAGTTAGTCTTTTTATAAGACGCTTACACAATGAAAACAAAAAAAGTACAACTCTCGTCAAACAGCGCAACGGATGTTTATCGCCCGCTGCTTGCATGGGATCTTGGCCTGTGACAGGGATGTTGATATCCGTGGACTACCAAACGATCAGATCAGATCTGGAGCTTCGTTGATTCACGAAGGAATCACGAAACCGAAGGAATTATCTCGGCAACAACGAGATAATCACTCTTCTCGAGATCACCGCAACGGGGTAATCTTAAGGAAAGAAACCGAGAACTGTAGATCTGACGAGCTCCTCTTCTTTATGCTGACGAACTCTATCCAATCTTCTCCTTTCTTATGAAATTCATGCTCCTTCAGTTTTCAATTCAGAAGGGCTTCGCCAATGCTTGAGAATTCTAGATCTGAAAAAATAAAGGCCTGGGGCTGTATTTATAGGCTTCGGGAGCTCTGTTTTTGGATAATAATGGTTGATTCACTCTTATCTTTAGTTGTAACCACTTTATCACGTTCTTGGATAGGTTTAGATCAGTTAAAACAAATCCAGGTGGTTAACGGTCGAAAAACGGCACAAAACAGCCGAAAATAGATTTTCGGGGCTGCGGACACCCATAGGTGTCTTGGCCAAGCATTGGCCGAGACACCACTTGGTGTCTCGGCCATGGTTTGGATGAGACACCACTTGGTGTCTTAGCCAAACTTTGGCCTGAACTTGATTTCACGCGTTCCGTCCGTTTTTGCCGTATCTTCATCGTCCGAACTCAAAATTACGTGGTTTAAGATGTGTCGAAAAGCTAACGAGGAGATCTATAAGCTCTTACAGTTGAATCACATGTTAAGTAGACGGGACATGAGGGGTGCTTCGTCTTTTGTAAGCGACGCATAGCTCCTGATCAGTTCGTGTTTGGTTATTCTGAAGTTCCGTTGCTTCGCATGGTTCGTCGACTCACTTCATGCGCTTGTCATCATCAAATGAGCTTCTGTGACTCGGATAGCGACATTCATCGTCTTCTCTTTATCTCGAGCCACGTGCGGGAACCTATAGGTATTTTTAGATGCCTACAGATACCCCCTCTAAAGTGTTTTAGTCTCGTTTTTTTTATAGAGGAGGCTGAAATACTCTGAATGTGATCGGTCTAACCTTCAGTCGGTGTAAAGGACCCGTAGTTAGCTTTGATTCTTGACTCCTTTGATTTTCAGTCTATTCAATATTTTTACGAAATAGCTAAAAAAATTTCGATGCTGTATTTATTGTCTGGCCGTCGTTGAAGTCTCAAATCAAAAAACGGTGAGTTGATTTTGGCTTGTGTCATTGAATTAACTTTGAACTAATTATCTCTGTGGCAACGTGTTGACCGGCGTTGACTCAGAGCCCGACATTGTATTTCATCACAACGCGTTGACTAGCGTTGACCTATGGTTACGCGTTGACCAGCGTTAACCTTAGGGTTTCGGATCGCCCGGTGTTGACTTTTTATCGCAATGCGTTGACTGTCGTTGACCTATGGTTACGCATTGACCGACGTTGACTTTAAGGTTTCAGATCAATCACCGTTGACACAGTTTATACTCGTACGTTTCCTAGAGTATACACAGTTTAAGCTCTTAAGGTATTGAAGTATGGTGATCCCAAATATTAGGGCTACAGGACTACCTGTTAAAGCTGATTCATCTGTATGTATGAATCTAATCCTGAAGTTGTTGGATCATCAAGGTACGAGACCAACTAATAAAGCTGGTGCATCAATAACGCTCACATTTATAGGATTTTTGGCAAATCCTCAGCCATCAACGAGTTTGATGAGTCTTTACCGACTACCGTTTGAGTCGGGCTAGCATGCGGATTGTTTAAGTCCGTTCCGCATATAGCATTGTTCTAAGAGAGTTAACTCCCTTAGTGCTATGATATTGAATACGTAGACTTTATCTTTCTCATGGGAATTGACTACCCAACGACGTGTGTTAGACATAGACTTGGGTTTTTTGGCAAACCCTCAGCCTTCAACGGATTTGACATGCCTTTACTGACTACCGTTTGAGTCGGGCTAGCATGTGAATTATTAAAACCCTTTTCACATGTGACGTTGTGCTAAGAAAGTTAACTCTCTTAGTGCTACGATATTGAATACGTAGGCTTCGTCTTTCTTACGGGAATAGACTACCCGGTAACACGTGTTAGGCGCTGACTCATCTCTACTTAGACATCGGGATAAAAATTCCCAGATTTGGATTCTGGTGTCTTCTTCAATCGGTGAAAGACTAAACCGGTAACGCGTGTTAAACACTAACTTATCCCTACTTAGGATTCGGGATAAAATTCCCCGTACGTATAAGGAATGGATTATGGTGTTATTAATAATAACCTGCTACAATATTGAATATGTAGGCTTTCATTCTTTTTACGGTCAAAGACTAACCGGTAACACGTGTTAGGCACTGACTTATCCCTTTTTAGGCTTCAGGATAAAATTCCCCAGACTAGGATTCTGGTGTCTTCTTCAATCGGTGAAACACTAAACCGGCAACGCGTGTTAGGCGTTGACTTATCCTTTCTTAGGATTCAGGATAAAATTCCCTACGCGTGTAAGGCACGGATTTTGGCGTTTTTTACGGTCAAGAACTAACTGACAACGCGTGTTAGACACTGATTTATCCCTTCTTAGGCTTCGGGATAAAATTCCCCAGACTGGGATTTTGGTATCTTCTTCAATTGGTGAAAGACTAAACCGGCAACGCGTGTTAGGCGTTGACTTATCATTTCTTAAGATTCAGGATAAAATTCCTCGCGCATATAAGGCACGGATTTTGAGAGTTGAAAAGTAGTGTCTTCTCTTGGGGTAAAGACGAACCCGATGCTAGAGAGGAAGAATTTTATATTCTATCACCAGTTGTAAAAGAAACTCAAAATGGGATCTCTACTTCGAGAATCTGAAGAGTGAAACTAAGAGTGAGATCTTCACTTCAGGAATCGAAAAGATTCGGATAATCCTAACTATCGAAAGGTTTGATTACCGAACTAAAGATGAATTTCTCATTTATCGAAAGTGAATTGTGGTTTTGACCCTAACTGTAAAAATGTTTGACCAAGCAGGAGTTTGAGGTGACCCTAACTGTAGGAATGTTTGATCATTCGATTTGAAAGTGGACCTCTCGTTCATGGAAAGAATCGAGAGGAGATTTTGGTTGTGGTCCTAACTGTAAGAAGGTTTGACCAAGTATACAGTGGGAGTGAGAGTACAAATCATATTGGGAGTGTTGACTTGTACCGATCACTCAGTGGGTGTTCTTAGTGTCAAGTGATAAAGACTTAACACGAAGAGGTTTGACAATTGTCGAGGATTGGCAGATTAAAATTCTGAGCATTATGTCCGGACTCTAACAATTGGAGTGTTGAGTGCACAGACACAGTGTGAGTTTGAATGGATTAAAGTAAAAAAGAATTTTAGCAGACCCACCGTCAATTAATTTGATCAGTAAGGGACTTTGTGGTGGGGAACTATGAATCGTCAACACCAATGGGAGTTTTTTTTATGAGGGAAGATTGATCCAACGATGTGATCAACTCTCATCTCAGCAAAAGAGTGCTCGGAAGCTGGTGGAATTGCTCCTAGCATTTAGAGTCCAAGTGGGAGTTTCTTATTCATCCTATTTTTATAGCGACCGAGTTATCCTAAGAACGCAACATATAACATTCTTTCGGGAACTTCCCGTTACATCCACCCCTAGCTTCTTTGTGAAACTGGATCTAGCATTGTACTCAGCTGAATGGTCGGGTTATCCTTAAGAATATCATATACGATATTCTTCTAGGAACTTCCTATTAAAATTAGGAAATAGTTTAGACTCGTATACCTGTTGGAGTATTGAGAAGCAATTTATACTCGTATACTCTTTGGAGTGTCGGAAGGAGCAGTTTATACTCTTATACTTGTCAGAGTCTTTATTTGGCTTAATTTAGCGTTATGACGCCAACTTCAACCGGGGTTTGGATACTATTCTTTAGAGCGAAGCAAGCCTTGGTGGGATGAATGATCCTCCTATGGTACGCATAGTATTTTGGATCCGTAGTATTGTTAGCTTCCTCCTGATTTGCGATAGGTGGTAGCTTAATCTTGTTATTCTCAAGGAGAGATTCGAAAATAGCTGGAACGTCTTCGTCCTTGAAGGAGTACTCTTTTTGGAGTCTCAGACCTGAAGTCTTTTGCTGTCTTCGGGATTGCTGTTATGATATCTGATTAGCATCAACAGCAGCTGCAGGGGCCTTCCCTTTATCACAAGAGACGAAGCTTGAATTTGGAGGGTTAGCCGTCGGTTGGCTTCTCTTGGCTTTCTTCCATAACAGCGCAACTTTCAACTCTTTCCAGGTGTTGGAGGGTTAGTCGTCGGCCTGCTCTCTGTGCACTTTCAACTCTTTCCAGGTGTTGGACGCTGCTACTCCCATAACTTCTAACACGTCCAAAGAGAGGTTGTTGTGGTATGTTTGAAGGATGAAGTCCTTTGTGATCGGATCTTGGCAGTTCATCACCTTATTCCAGAAGCGCTTGACGAAGTCATCGACCGTCTCGTCGTCTTCCTGTTTCTCATCAAAAAGTGTCCTGATTGACACCTCCGCGTCATCATCAAAGAAGTGAGTGAGGAACAGGTTCTTCAGGTCATCCTAGCTGTTAATGCTTTCAGGCTTGAGATGGCGGTACCAATCGAAGGTGGGCCCGCGAAGGGTGCCAACGAATGACCGAACCATCAAGCCTTCATTGTCAGAGATCATGCCCAAGTGGGACTTAAAGTAGATCAGATGTTGAGTGGGAGAACCCTTCCTGTCGAATGGTGTGAAGTTAATCAGGTTGAACTTCGCCGGGTACGGGATCGACTCCTACTCTCTCGATAGGGATACGGAATGCCGGTCTTTTTCACCTCTTGAGTAGACATCAGAGCGTTGATTTTGCTTTCGATGTCTTTCATCTTTTCATCATCGCTCGTATCCTTCCTTGGTCGATTTTTAGGAGGAACAATGGGGCCACCCCCAGTGTTGTCATCATTGGTGGGACCACCCCCACCGTTGTTATTCTCAGTGGGTCCACCCCTAGCATTATGGTCAACGGGAGGGTTATTAACATTGATGTATTCATCCACATCTGAATTACTAGTTGTTTGGCTGACATTGTTGCGATGACTGGATTCACCTATCTGATTCGACAATGCTCAGATCTGTCGGTCGTGCATTTGTCGCATCTCCTATATAGCCATTTCCATTTCAATTTTGAATGGTTCTCATCTTCGACAATACTACCCTAATAATTTTGGTACACAGACAGTGAGTGTCCGCTTTCCGGGTACTTCTCTTTCGATATTTGTTTGTACCCCCAGCCTGATAGTAAAACTCATCGGTCTGATTGACGGAGCAGCCTATCGTACGCTGGCATAACTTTCTAGGTATAACGTTATCATCGTCAGACGAATACTTTTCCTTTTTAGGATATAACGCTTTGTTAGCATTTTCAAGAGTCATACATTTGAAGTTACACCTTTGTGAGCGCGGGAACTCAACGGGCTCTTGGACTTCGATTCGCAGTCCAATGCGGTCATTTAATGGAATTTTTCCTTTATGAGAAGGCTTAGAATTGTTGCAATGGCGAATGTGACCCCTAGCTCGATGAGTTGCTCGGGGTTCATGTATCGTGCCCAAGTGTTGTTTGACTGGAGCTTTACCTTGATCCTCATGAAAAGGACCTAGGAATTCCGTTATTGCTTTCCTACCTCTGGATATGTCCATACTGTCACGAAGCTTCACCGGAGTGCGGGATTAGAAGGAGCGAGATCTGAACTTGATGAAAGCTGGGAACCAGCTTTGGATCTGGAATCGAGCGAGTGACACGACTGGTGTCTCTTGTCGGGTAGAAGCACTGACTTAGCCTTCGGCACCCAAACTTACTTAGATCTTGGTGGCCTTTTGAACACCTCTTCTTTTTGTAATTCTTTTGCTTTATGCACAAGGATCCGGGCGTGTGCAAGACGTGCGTGACGCTTCTGAATGCACTCCTCAAGAGTGGAACGGTTTCATTTGACACAAACTCATTCGTTAGTAGGTGGTTAGGAGGAGGTTCCTGAAGCTCGCTATGGCGATGGTTTAGCCATTTGGCATCTCCTGGACTTCAGATCTGTTTGGTAGCGGAGCCCATCCACTTGCTCTAAAACCTTAGCGAATTGGCGGGCAAGATGTTGATGACACCTTTGACGAGCCCTCTTCAAAAAATTTGGCATGCCTTTAACAGTCAACTCCTTAATGGAGGCAGGGTCTAGATCTATGGCTTTGGCTTCATCGAATGACGTCGGGTCAACGCGAGGTGCAACTGTAGCAGTGGCGGCGGAGAGATCATCTTCTTGGGTATTGAGATCTAAAGACTAACAGATATTCCAAAAGGAGGAGGCCTTCCTGCACTTGCGAAGAGAGGTGGATCTGGAGGAGGAGGAGGAGACGTACTCCTCGAACTTCTGCTGGTCGAATTCATATTCAACCTCTTCGTTCACCGGGATCTTGATCGCTGGTTGCTGTAGGCATCTAAAAATGCCTATAGGTGTCCGCACACAGCTCGAGACAGAGAGAAGGCGATGAACATTATTATCCGAAGCAAAGAGGATCATCTGACGTCGACAAGCGCACGAAGCGAATCGGCAAACTGTTGATGACACGACAACGAACCACCACAAGGGCAAACGCTAAGTGGACCGCACGCGTTAATCAACTCAAAGCGTACAAACGCGCCCAACAGTCAGTTAACACGCACGCATCATTCAACTCGTGCATGTTAACCAATTCGTGCGCATCAATCAGTTCGCATGCGTCAATCAACATGCGTGCGTCAATCAACACGCGTTTGACGGTCAATTCTACAACGAAGCGTACAAGTCAACAAGACGGTCAAACACGCAAAATGGTGAAAAACACAAGCCCTGAAAAGCCGAAAAACACCGAAGAACTCAACAAAGCAAAAAACCCCGCGTCCGCGCGGGTCGGACCGTGCCGACCCGCGGCCACGCGGGGCCGACCCGCGCAAGCGCGGATCAGACTTGTCCTGCGCGCGCTGTTTTGACCCGGTTCGGTTTTTGATGGTTTTTCTGGAGATTTGTTGGTTCCAGGGGTTTCTAACTGACTTGATATTATCCCCAAATGTGGTTAGGCTGTTGTTAACTGAAGATAGAGCCAAATCACTTGTTCTCATCCAAATAACCGCTTCCGAAGCCCTATAAATACAAGCCTAGGGCCTTCTTTCAGAAGGGGCGATTGATTATCAAGACGAGGAGGTGCTGCCGGATTGTGGAGTCAAAGGAGCACGAATTTCAGCGAGGGTTGACAGATCTTGGTGAGTTCTTCGGCATAAAGAAGGAGAGTTCTAGAGATCCGACGCCCGTTCCCGTCCGTCCCTTGAGATTAGGCTTGGTCTTAATCTCGAGAAGAGCCCTGATTTCGCTTGGTCGATCTCAGCGCTTCAAATCAAATACTTCCTCGGTGAAGGCGAAGCTCTGCCAAATTTTTTATCAACCAGATCCAGATCTAAGGCGGTCCACGGATAAACCCCGACACAGGCAAAGATCCCACGCAAAGCAGCGGGTGATAAACGTCCTCTGCGTTTGTTTTGACGAGAGTTGTAAACTTTTGTTTTTATTGTGTAAAAGTCTTATAAAAAGACAATCTTTTTTTTGTTTTCATTGTAACGATCGAAGTTATAATGAATACCATAATGAATACATTAATTTTCGACGCAAACAAACTGGCGACCACAGTGGGAGCCAACAGCTTCGCTTCCGGAGCTGTAGTGTCGCAACCTCGGATCTGCATCCCGGTTGGAGAAGTGGTCGAATACGAGTTCGACCAATTGAAGTTCGAGGAATATCTGTCGTCCTCCTCCTCCAGATCCTCCGCCTCTCGCAAGCGAAGGAAGATCAACGCCCCCGTTGTTACGGTAGCTGAACCTTGCAAC
>NC_033799.1:73311393-73311703 GCF_001876935.1 Asparagus officinalis | reverse complement strand
CACCCCAACAGCGGACATATGTCCTCCCCTCCAAACCAATAGCAAATGAATGGATCCAAATCAAAAGGATCCGTTCAACTCTGGAGGAGCGAATTCAAAAGCGCCGTGCGCTTGCGCGCACGCGAATTCTTGTGCAAAAAGCACAAAAGATGCAGAAGAAGGACATAGCTAAGAAACAACCAAGACTGCATCAAACTTGGAGGCCAAAATCCAAAACGGCAGCCGAAAAGATCGAGAATCGCGGGTCACTTGAATCTGACCCGCCGGCGCGCGGGTCACTTCAATCCGACCCGCCAATTTGCAGGTCACT
>NC_033799.1:73276558-73311372 GCF_001876935.1 Asparagus officinalis | reverse complement strand
GGTCACTCAAATCCGACCCGCCAATCTGCAGGTCACCCAAATCCGACCCGCCAATCTGCAGGTCGCCCAAATCCGACCCTCTAAATCGTGGGTCACTTGAATCCGACCCGCCAATCTGCAGGTCACCAAAATCCGACCCGCCAATCTGCAGGTCACCCAAATCTGACCCGCCAATCTGCAGGTCGCCCAAATCCGACCCTCTAAATCGTGGGTCACTTGGGTCCGACCCTCCAATCTGCAGGTCACCAAAATCCGACCCGCCAATCTGCAGGTCACCCAAATCTGACCCGCCAATCTGCAGGTCGCCCAAATCCGACCCTCTAAATCGCGGGTCACTTGGGTCCGACCCTCCAATCTGCAGGTCACCAAAATCCGACCCGCCAATCTGCAGGTCGTCCAAATCCGACCCTCCAAATCGTGGGTCACTTGGGTCCGACCCTCCACTTTGCGGGTCACCCAAATCCGACCCTCCACTTTGCGGGTCACTTGAATCCGACCCTCCAACCTGTCGGTCACTTAAATCTGACCCGCGCCAGAGTCAAGGCAGAAGATGTTCTACACCTGTTTCGTCGATCCCTGTGAGTTCCGTACCTCCGGCGGGGCACCGTGACAACGTGGATTTGTCCCGATTCAAAGTGAGGATAGTCGATCGCCTGGGTCCTTTGCACGAGGATCGAGGCAAAGTTCTGATCGAAGAATGCTTGGGTCCGGTGACTGAACCCCGAGCGACTCGTCGAGCTGGAGGTCGCACACGCCCTCGCAACAATTTCAAGCCTTCTCATAAAGGGAAAACTCCAATTTCCGCCCGCCTGGGGGTGTGTATCCAAAACCAAGAGCCTGTTGAGATCATGCGCTCCCAAAAGCGTAGTTCTAAACACGTGACTCTTAAGAATGCTAATAAAGCGGCAAATCCCCTGAAAGAAACGTATTCATCTGACGATGACAACGTTATACCAGGGGAGTCATGTCAACACACGATAGGTTGCTCCGGTCATCTGATCGATGAGTTGTACTATCGGGCTGGGGGTATGAACGAGTCTCGGAAAAGATATGCCCGAGAAACCAAATCTCACTACCCGTGCGCCGAACTAATCAGGGCAGTATTATCAGCGTGCAGTTGCCCCAAGACCGCTCCGCAGAGGGTCTCCGTATCCGAGAGGATCTCCAACGGAATGACTAAGTCCAAACCAAAACGTCTCCGTAAAAAGAGATCGGTTGTTCAAGGTGACGAACTCCCGGAAGTCACAATAAATATGGCTGATAAGGGAAAGTCGATTCGACCTTCTAGCTCTGACCCGCTTATATCTCATCGGCTAACCCGGTTGCGATCAGGGACCACTAGACGTAGGGACTACCAGAGAATGCAGAGAGGGTTATCCTCGGACGATGAAGCATCGGATGCTAACTCTGCAGTCGCTTCTGACAATACGGTATCTAGCCCAGGGCAATCCCGCGAAGTGTTTATGATTAACACCGAAGAAGCAGCTAAAATGGTTGAGGATGCTCTAGCCAAGCAGAAGCAAGCATTTAAATTCGAAATAGAAACGGCTATGCAACAGATGAAGGAAGAGCACGACCGACAGATTCAGGCTCTTTCCAATCAAATGGGCGAATCCAGCCGTCGCAACGCTGCTAACCAAGTAGGTAGCGATTCAGATGTGGATGAACGCCTTAATGCTGATAACCCTCTCGTTGACCAAAACGCTGGGGGTGGCCCCACTAAAGACCAAAACGCTGGGGGTGGCCCCACTAAAGACGACAATGCTGGGGGTGGCCCCGTTATTCCTCTTAAGAATCGTCCAAAGCCCGATACGAGCGAGGATGAGAAAATGAAAGATCTCGAGAGTAAAATCAACGCTCTAATGTCTGATCGAGAGGTAAAGAGGACTGGCATTCCATGTCCATACCCAAGAGAGTGGGACACAATAGACAAAGTCAGACCCAGTTCCAAGAAAGAAGCTGGGGGTAGATGATTCATGTAATGGGAAGTTCCCAGAAGAACGCTATATGTAATTTTCTTAGGGATAACCCGATAATTACGAACAAGGTGATAAACACTAAACCCCCACTATGATTTGTACTCCCACTCTCACTGTCTACCTGGTCAAACCTTCCTATAGTTAGGACCACAACCAAAATCTCCTCTCGATTCCTTCCATGAAGGAGAGATCCATTTTCAAATCGAGTGATCAAACCTTCTTACAGTTAGGATCGTCTCACACCTCAGTCGACGACTTCGTCAAGCGCTTTCGGAATAAAGCAATAAACTGCCGAGATCCGATCACGGAGGACTTCATCCTCCAGACATGTCATAACAACCTATCTATTGAGATATTAGAAGTTATGGGAGTCGCACCGTCCAACACTCGGAAAGAGTTGAAGACGCGCGGAGAGCGGGCCGAACGCTTCCTCCGAAGGAAGAAAACCGAGAGGAGCCAACCGACGGTGAATCTTCCGAACTCAAACTTTGCCTCCCGTGGTAAAGAAAAGGCACATGCAGCGGTTGTAGACGTTAATCAGACATCGCAACAACCCCGAAGGCAGCAAAAGACTTCGGATCCGAGACTCCAAAAAGAGTACTCCTTCAAGGACGAAGACGTTCCAGCCATCTTCGAGTCTCTCCTTGAAAACAACAAGAGTGGAGATCCCACTCTTAGTTTCATCATTTCGGATTCTGAGGGTGGAGATCCCACCTTGAGTTTCCTTTCCAACTGGAGATAGAATATAAAATTCTTCCTCTTCAGTGCCGGAAGATAGAATATAAAATTCTTCCTCTTCCGGATCCGAGGTACTGTGCGTATCATAGGAGGATCCTTCATCCTACCAAGGCTTGCTTCGCTCTTAAGAATAGCATCCAAACCTTGGTTGAAGCCGGCGTCATAACGCTAGGATAAGCCAAATAAGAACGGCAATACTCCGAAGAGTATACGAGTATAAACTGCTTCTCAATACTCCGAAGAGTATACGAGTATAAACTGCTTCTCAATACTCCGAAGAGTATACGAGTATAAACTGCTTCTCAACACTCCGACAAGTATAAGAGTATAAACTGCTTCTTACTCCTCCAATCGGTATATGAGGTTAAACTGCTCCCTGATACTCCAATAGGTATATGAGTCTAAACTGTTTCCTACCGTTGATGGGAAGTTCCTGGAGAATGTTACGCTAATATTCTTAAGGATAACCCGGTCATGTAACGGAGTACAAAGTCAGACCCAGTTCCAAGAAAGAAGCTGGGGGTGGATGATTCATGTAATGGGAAGTTCCCAGAAGAACGCTATATGTAATTTTCTTAGGGATAACCCGATAATTACGAACAAGGTGATAAACACTAAACCCCCACTATGATTTGTACTCCCACTCTCACTGTCTACCTGGTCAAACCTTCCTATAGTTAGGACCACAACCAAAGTCCCCTCTCGATTCCTTCCATGAACGAGAGGTCCACTTTCAAATTGAACGATCAAGCCTATAAAAGGTAAGATCGTCTCAAACCTCCCACTTCCACTGCTTCCTTGGTCAAACCTATAAAAGTTAGGGCCACAACCAGATTCTCCTCTCGATTCCTTTCATGAACGAGAGGTCCACTTTCAATTGAGCAATCAAACCTATAAAAGTTAGGATTGTCTCCAACCTCACTTAGTCAAACCTGCAGATAGTTAGGACTAAGATTGAGTTATCCTTTTCGATAAACGAAAGACTTCCATCTTTTCCTTTTTCAGCCAAACCTATAAAAGTTAGGGTCGAAATCGGAATTTCCCCTCAATAAATGAGGGACTCTTTTTTGGATCGAATGACCAATCCTATAAAAGTTAGGGTCGTTTGAACCTTTCTGATTCTCGGAGTGGAGATCCCACTTTTAGTTTCATCTTTTCGGATTCTAGGGGTGGAGATCCCACCTTAAGTTTCCTTTCCTACTGTAGATAGAATATAAAATTCTTCCTCTTCAGTACCGGGAGATAGAATATAAAATTCTTCCTCTCCCATTTTCCAATCTGTCTTTGTTCTTAGAAAAGACACAATTTTCAACTTCCAATCCGGGCACTTTGCGCACGGAGAATTTTATCTCAACTCCTAAGTAGGGATAAGTCAACGCCTAACACGCGTTGCCGGTTTAGTCTTTCACCGATTGAAAAAGACACCAGAATCCAGTCTGGGGCATTTTATCCCGAAGCCTAAGTAGGGATAAGTCAGCGCTTAACCCACGTTGTTGGGTGGTTCGTTCCCATTCAGCATCGTAGCAACAAAAATCCATGCCTTTTATGCATGGGGAATTTTATCCCGAATCCTGAGCAGGGATAAGTCAATGCCTAACACGCGTTGCCGGTTAGTCTTTTGCCGTGAAAAGGACAAAAGCCCACATATTCGACATTGTGGCAGGCCATTATTAATAACGCCGAAATCCGCGCCTCACACGTGCGGGGAATTTTATTCCGAACCCTAAGTAGGAATAAGTCAACGCCTAACACGCGTTGCCGGTTTAGTCTTTCACAGATTAAAGAAGACACTAGAATTCCAATCTGGGGACTTTTATCCTGAAGCCTAAGTAGGGATAGGTCAGCGTCTAACACACGTTGCCGGGTAGCCTATTCCCGTAACAATGGCGAAGTCTACGTATTCAATATCGTAGCATCAAGTCTAAGGGAGTCCATTCCTTTAGCATAACGTCACGTGCGGAACAGACTTAAACAATCCGCATGCAAGCCCGATTCAAACGGTAATCGGTAAAGGTACGCCAAATCCGTTGAAGGCTGAGGGTTTGCCAAAAACCTTAAAGTCTACGTCTGATACACGTCGCTGTTTAGTCTTTTCACAGGAGAAAGACGAAGTCTACGTATTCAATATCGTAGCACTAAAAGAGTTAACTCTTTTAGCATAACGTTACATGCGGAACGGACTTAAACAATCTGCATGCTAGCCCGACTCAAACGGTAGTCGGTAAAGCCTTATCAAACCCGTTGATGGCTGAGAATTTGCCAAAAATTCTATGAATACGAGTCATTGACGTATCAGCTTCATTAGTTGGTCTCATGACTTGAACATCCAACAAACTTCAGGATAAGATCCACACGTGCAGATGAATCAGCTTTAATAGTTGGTCCTGCAGCCCAACATTCAGGACCATCACGCTCCAATGCCTTAAGAGCTTAAACTGTGTAGACTCCAGCAAACGTACGAGTATAAACTGTGTTAACGCCGGTCAACGCGTTACAGTAAACATCGATGCCGGTCAATGCATCAGCAATTTCACCAAAATAAGGCAAAAGATGACTCCAAGGATTTTAGTTACAATCAGATATGAATTCCCGATGGAGAGGATTAGTTCAAAGTCAACTCAATGTCACAAGCTAAGTTCAGAAAGTTACACACCAATCTCAGTTCAAGATTTTGACAGCGGTCAGACGATAAACGCAGCGCCAAAAGAACTTCATCTATTCGACGGAACAATGAATAGATTGAAGGCTGAAGAAGTTAAGAATTGAGGTAGTTAAAGGTCGCTCTACGAAATAGAGGAGATGGCCTATCTTATCCAAAGCATTCCAGACTCCTCTATAAAAGAAAGAGTCTGAAATACTTTGGAGGGGGTATCTGTAGGCGTCTAAAAATGCCTACGTTATCCGAAGCAAAGAGGATCATCTGACGTCGACAAGCGCATGAAGCGAATCGGCAAACCGTTGATGACACGACAACGAACCACCACAAGGGCAAACGCTAAGTGGACCGCACGCGTTAATCAACTCAAAGCGTACAAACGCGCCCAACAGTCAGTTAACACGCACGCATCATTCAACTCGTGCATGTTAACCAATTAGTGCGCATCAATCAGTTCACATGCGTCAATCAACATGCGTGCGTCAATCAACACGCGTTTGACGGTCAATTCTACAACGAAGCGTACAAGTCAACAAGACGGTCAAACACGCAAAACGGTGAAAAACACAAGCCCTGAAAAGCCGAAAAACACCGAAGAACTCAACAAAGCAAAAAACCCCGCGTCCGCGCGGGTCGGATCCATCCGACCCGCGCAAGCGCGGGTCAGACTTGTCCTGCGCGCACTGTTTCGTCCCGGTTCGGTTTTGGATGGTTTTTTCTCGAGATTTGTTGGTTCCAGGGGTTTCTAACTGACCTGATATCATCCCCAAACGTGGTTAGGCTGTTGTTAACTGAAGATAGAGCCAAATCACTTGTTCTCATCTAAATAACCGCATTCGAGGCCTATAAATATGAGTCAAAGGCCTCCTTTCAGAAGGGGCGATTGATTATCAAGACGAGGAGGTGCTGCCGGATTGTGGAGTCAAAGGAGCATGAATTTCAGCGAGGGTTGACAGATCTTGGCGAGTTCTTCGGCATAAAGAAGGAGAGTTCGAGAGATCCGACGCCCGTTCCCGTCCGTCCCTTGAGATTAGGCTTGGTCTTAATCTCGAGAAGAGCCCTGATTTCGCTTGGTCGATCTCAGCGCTTCAAATCAAATACTTCCTCGGCAAAGGCGAAGCTCTGCCAAATTTTTCATCAACCGGATCCAGATCTAAGGCGGTCCACGGATAAACCCCGGCACAGGCAAAGATCCCACGCAAAGCAGCGGGTGATAAACGTCCTCTGCGTTTGTTTTGACGAGAGTTGTAAACTTTTGTTTTCATTGTGTAAAAGTCTTATAAAAAGATAATTTTTTGTTTTCATTGTAACGATCGAAGTTGTAATGAATACCGCAATGAATACATTAATTTTCGACGCAAACAGTTGCTGCATGACAGCTTCGGCAGCGAAGCTGTTGGCTCCCACTGTGATCGCCAGCTTGTTTGGGGAGAAAGTTAAACTATTCATTGACAAGTTCATTATAACTTTAAACATTACAATGAAAACAAAAAAGTTAGTCTTTTTATAAGACTCTTACACAATGAAAAAAAATACAACTCTCGTCAAACAGCGCAACGGATATTTATCACCCGCTGCTTACATGGGATCTAAGGCTGTGACGGGGATGTTGATATCCGTGGACTACCAAACGATCAGATTAGATCCGAAGCTTCATTGATTCGCGAAGAAATAAAGAAACCGAAGCAATTATCTGGATAACAACGAGATAATCACTCTTCTCGAGATCACCGCAACGGGGCAATCTCAAGGGAAGAAACCGGGAACTATAGATCTGACGAGATCCTCTTCTTTATGCTGAAGAACTTGATCCAATCTTCTCCTCTCTTCTGAACTTCGTGCTCCATCAATCTTCAATTTAGCAGGGCTTTGTTGACGCTTGATAATTCTAGATCTGAAAAAATGAAAGCCCTGAAGCTGTATTTATAGGCTTCGGGAGCTCTATTTTCGGTTAAGAACGGTTGATTCACTCTTATATTTAGTTGTAACCACTTTATCACGTTCTTGGATAGGTTCAGATCAGTTGAAACAAATCCAGGTGGTTAATGGTTGAAAAACAACTCAAAATAGCCGAAAATAGATTTTTGGGGCTACGGACACCCGTGGGTGTCTCGGTCATGCTTTGGCCGAGACACCATTTGGTGTCTCGGCCATGCTTTGGCCGAGACACCACTTGGTATGTTGGTCAAACTTTGGCCTGAACTTGATTTCACGTGTTCGGTCCGTTTCCGCCATATCTTCATCGTTCGAACTAGGAATTACATGGTTCAAGATACATCGAAAAGCTAACGAGGAGATCTATAAGCTCCCATAGTTGAATCACATGCGAAGTAGACGAGACACGAGGAGTGCTTCATCTTTTGTACGCTATGCGTAGCTCCTGATCAGTTTGTGTTTGGTTATTCTAAAGCTTCGTTGCTTCGTATGGTTCGTCGACTCACTTTATGCGCTTGTCATCGTAAAATGAGCTTTAATGACTCGGATAGCAATGTTCATCATCTTCTCTTTGTCTCGATCCGCGTGAGGAAACCTATAGGCATTTTTAGATGCCTACACACGTAACAAGCTAGAACACCCCCAGACCTCCTTCCATATAAGATTTGCAAATATTATCCAAGGTGACTAAGCCGTCTTATTAGAATCATGCATACCTCCCCACAGAAATCTCTTGCATATCATATCCACTTCATTGGGAACTTTCTTGGGCAAAATATAGCAACTAGACCAATATAACTGAATTCCAAACAAGACAATTTTCACTAATCGCAATCGCCATGAGAAGGAAAGTTTTTTAGCATGCCAACCATTAATTTTCCTGGTGATTTTGCTTGCAAGCTCATTACATTCAGTAATACTAAGCCTCTTTGATACCATGAGTAGTGAGCACCCACAAATACTTTATTGGCAGCCTACGCTTTTTATATCCAAGCTCCTCAAACATATTAGCCTTGAACTCCTGAGTCACACCTCCAAAAATTATAGAGCACTTAGTAGGATTTGCTTCTTATCCTGAAGTTTTAATAAAATCCTTCAAATATCTACGCAAATATCTCATTGAATCACCATCTTCTCTACCAAACATAAGGAGATCATATGCAAAAATGAGGTGAGTAATGCCAATCTTTGAACACTGAGGATGATACTCAAAGACACTTCCCTGTGTATTCTTATTAACAATCTAGACAGATACTCCATGCATAACACAAATAAGTATGGAGATAGAATATCTTCTTGCCTGAACCCTCTTCTACCATCAAATATCCATGCAGAGAGCCATTAAAGAAAATTTATAACTTGGTGCTACAAAAACAAGTTTTGATCCAATTAATTAACTTCGCTGGAAAACCCAAGTTTATCAAAACCCCTCAAAAATCTCCAATCTATGTGTCATCTGCTTTCCTTATATCCACATTGATCATACATCTAGGAGAAATATATATCCTGCCATAGTGTTTCATGAGCTTATGCCCTAGCA
Source organism: Asparagus officinalis (assembly GCF_001876935.1). Lineage (NCBI taxonomy): Eukaryota > Viridiplantae > Streptophyta > Magnoliopsida > Asparagales > Asparagaceae > Asparagus > Asparagus officinalis. The sequence continues at coordinate 73,302,524 of NC_033799.1, read as the reverse complement.
AGATATTGCTAGTTATTTTTCTTTCTCTAACAAAAGTAGCCTGTGAATCACTAATAATGTGACTCATTCTTGGTTGTAGCCTTGCCATAATCACCTTTGAAATAACTTTATATAGGAAATTGTAATATGATATGGGTCTAATATCAGTAGCATTGTTTGGACATTCAACTTTAGGATTAATGTAATAGAAGTAGAATTCAAATCACATAAAAGCTTTGTATTGTTGAAAAAAATCCATAACAGCCTCCATAATGTCCTTGCTAATAATATCTCATGCTCCCCTAAAGGCAGAAGCAGAGTAGCCATCTGGTCCAAAAGCCTTAGCTTCTAAATGGAGAACATTACTTGTATAATTTCATCCTGTGAAATGGGTAGCAAAAGAGTAGCAACATGTTTCTCCCTCAAACATATTTCGGCCTTCACATCTTCAGCATCAATAGGATCGAAGTTGTTTACCTCATGCCCATCAAGTTCTTTTAGAATCTAATAATCTCCTCAATAATTTGTGTACTATCAGTTAATCTCATACCGACATTATTGTACAAATTAAGGATTTTCTTGTTATGTCTCATATTCTTGATAGAAGAAGGAAAGAAATGTATGCTCTTATTACGTTTACACTAGTAGAAAAGGAGGTTTTACCTACGGCAAAATAGCGACGGAAATTTCCGCCGATATAAGTTCGTTTATAGCGACGGATTTATCCGTCGCTATTTATCCGTCCCTAAAATATGTTTAGCGATGGATTTTTTCATTTTAGCGACGGAATATAGCCGTCGCTAAAAATTTTTTGCCGAATATTTATTTTCGTCGCTAAAATTATTTTAGCGATGGAATTTCCGTCGCTAAAAGTTTTTTAGCGACGGAAATTCCGTCGCTAAAAAACAAAATAGGGCAAAAATTTTTGGGCGTGGGCGCCCAAATTTTTTGGGCAGCCCGCGCCCAAATAATTAATATCCTCGTCCCCCCCCCCCCTAGTCCATTTCCGACGCCTTCTCCTCATTCCCCCCCCCAACTGTCTGATCCCCCCCTATTCGAAATCGCCGCCGCTGTGCGATCCCCCCTGGTCTGAATTCCGCTGCCCCCTCCTCATCCTCCCCTCTGGTCCGCCGCACGTCCCTGATCTGCCGTCTAGCCGCCGGCGGTTTATCCCTCCGCGCCCGCCATCTCTCTCGATCTCAGTATTTACCCCCTCAGTCTCTTCCCTCTCTTTCTCTCTCCCCCCCTCTCAATCTCTTCCTCCCTCTCTCTCTCTTCTCTCTCTCTCTCTCTCTCTCTCTGCTCTCTCTCTCTCTCTCTCTACTCTCTCTCGTCGGGCTGGACGCCTGGGGCAGCGCATCTGTGCCCAACAGCCGCGGCGCCGGTCGGCCGACGAGGAGAGAGGAGAGAGAATGAGAGCATTGAAGCGGGCGGAGGATGCATTGTTTTTTTTTTTTTTTTGATTTTAATTTAAATTTTTATATATTATACGTTAATTTGCATTAAACACCCAAAAAATTATGGCAAAAAAAAACCCAAACCCTAATTAAAAACATGTAGCATATCGATTGAAAATATAATATAAAAAAGATTTTAATTTTAATTAGGGTTAGGCAGTTCAGCGCTTATTGGTCGAGGATGCGCGGTGAGGGTTAGCGCGAGATGAGGGTGAGGGTTAGGCGTTAGGTGAGCGGGTGGGGGCTGAGCGTGAGGGGTGAGTTGCTGGAGTTTGAGGGCTTAATGATAGCGTTAGGCGTTATAGGGAGGGTGGAAGTGAGGGTGAGGCGTTTAGGTTAGGTGAGGCGTGCAGCGGGATGGTGAGGAGTGAGGTGAGGGTAGGGTGAGGTTAGAGGTTGAGCTGTGAGGCGTTAGGCGTTAGGTTTGGTGAGGGTAGAGGGTGAGGTTCGAGCGGTGGGGGTGAGGGTGAGGATAAGGGGTGTTAGCGTAATTAACTATTATATCGCTAATTTCTCAGAAACTACACACCACCGTTAACACTTCAGTATTTTTGAGGTCGTTAGAATACCCCGTCCAATAAATACTATATATAATCTCTTTATTTACTTGTCACATACGCGTACAGGATCGTTGGCGGATACGAGACCATCTTGTTCGGTCCGATAACTTTTTTGTACGCGTATGTGAGAGGGGGCTTATATATAAATATTTATTGGATCTGTCCAGTTTGGACGGGTTAGGTATGTAAACATGGCGTGTATATGTATTTACTTGTGTTCTTGTGTACTTTCTTTTCGTCAGAGTTTCGGCGGCGCTTACTCGTTGTTCTCCGTGTACAAATTGCGGAGGGATATGCATGAGTATATCCTTCCCACTATAGTGTACTCGGAGAACAGCGGGTAGGTGCTGCCGAAATTTTGACGAATTGAAAGTACACTTGAACACACGTAAATACATATACACGTCACGTTTACATACCTAATGGGATAGAAGCCTTCCTCTGACAGTCGGTCACACATGCGGTCATCTGAACACACGTTTACATCCCTAAATTAAAATGATATATGTCGGGATATGCTCACTTTCATTAATTTTTAAATTATAGATGCGGACAGTTCCTGACAAATCTTTCATGAGCATACCATGTGATCGAAGACATCTAGACACCCGGTACAAGGATTGGATAGAAGCTTTCTTAGCCTACTCTGACACAAACCCTCTACGGTCGCTAAGCGGGTCGATTTTCTGTCCTTGTAAGAATTGCAGGAACGGTAAAATGCTCGCTAGGAGTGACGTAAGTTTTCATCTGTCAATCAATGGATTTGATAGCTCTTATGTATTTTGGAGTCATCACGGTGAAGGAGTCCCGGTGATACAATCAGAGGAAGAATTGGCTGAAGTCAGCAATCCGACAGTTAACACGACTGATATGTTAGAAGATATTCTTGCAGCGTCGTCGGTGAGTGATGTCAACACTAATGATATGTTTTAAGATGTAGATCGATTGATGAGAGTTGTTGAAGAAAACGAGTCACCGTTATACGAGGGGTGTAAGGAGTTCACAAGGCTTTCTTTTATGCTGAGGCTTATTCATATCCAAACACTCAGTGGGATGGTTGTTACACATTTTGAGATGTTATTAGATTTGTTGAGGAAAGTCATTCCAGGTGGCGAGAAAAGCATCCCCGCGACCTATTACGAAGCTCACAAGATTGTTGATACGATGGGGCTTGATTACAAGAAGATAGACGCCTGTCCTAACGACTGCATCTTGTACAATAAGGGTAACGAAGCTCTGGAGGAATGTCCGACGTGTCATGTATCACGTTGGAAAGGAGAAGCTGCCAGCACATCCGAAGGTGGTGCATCCAATAAGCAGAGCAGAATCCCTGCGAAGGTTCTCCGATATTTTCTAATTGTTCCTAGGCTGCAGCGGTTTTATATGTCTGCCGAGCTAGCTGAGAATATGCGATGGCACTCGACAGACCGCAAAAAGGACGGGAAACTGAGACATCCTGCGGACGGTGAGGCATGGAAGCACATTGACCGTATATACCCCGACTTCGGTAAAGAGTCTCGGAATATTAGGCTGGGGCTTGCTAGCGACGGATTTAATCCGTTTGGATTAATGAGCTCTGCTTGGTCTACCTGGCCAGTGTTGCTGACACCGTACAACATGCCGCCGTCGATGTGCATGAAGCAACCGTACATGATACTGTCACTTTTGATCCCTGGAAGATATTCTCCTGGAAATGACATCGATGTTTTCCTCCAACCATTAATTGACGACCTGAAGCTTCTCTGGGAAAAAGGTGTCAGCACTTATGATGCTTATGGTAAGGAGTCTTTCTGTATGCGGTCAATGGTCATGTGGACAATTAATGACTTCCCGGCATACGCTGACCTGTCTGGATGGTCGACGAAGGGTCAGATTACTTGTCCGATTTGCATGTCAGACTATGAGGGAAAGTTCCTGAAGTACAGCCGTAAGTTTTGTTATTGGCAACACAGAAGATGGTTGCCTACAAGGCACAAGTTCAGAAAGTTAGTAGGAAAGTTCGACGGCAATCCAGAAAGTAGACCGGCACCACCAAGGCTGACTGGAGAAGAAATATTTGAGCTTCTACATCCTTTACCTAGAAATATATTTGAAAAAAAAAGATTCAACAAAGAAAATCCATTTGGTGTTAGGAGAAAAATATTGAAGCAAAAATGGAAGGGAAAAGGAAAATCAAAAGGAAATAAGCCTCGCAATATCCAGTCGCATGGGCGTGTCTCAAAAGGCACCGAACTTCCGCATGGATGGTCAAAATTCAGCATATTTTATCAGCTGCCATATTGGAGAAGTTTAAAAATACGTCACAACTTGGATGTCATGCACATCGAGAAGAACATATGCGAGAATCTCTTGAACACTTTGTTGCAGGACGGGAAAAAATCGAAAGATGACTTAAGGGCACGTCGAGACCTAGCAGAATTGAACATTCGTCCGGAACTGCAAGCTATAGATAAGGGCGACGGAAAGTTTGAACTCCCAGCCTCCCGTGTCACACTGTCGAAGGATGAGGTCCATAATATGTGTTTATTTCTAAAGTCCGTGAAGACACCGGATGGTTATGCTTCAAACATTTCAGCAAATGTGCATATTGAGGACAGAAAGATTTTGGGACTCAAGACACATGATCATCATATCCGGTTGTGTTTATCTCAGTTCCATTTTGTCACAAAGCATGAAACTATATGCTTGTATGTATTTGGGTTTCATGAAACAACTGATGCATAATTGTGCACGTCCTGAAGGGTCGATCGCAAAGAACTACATAAGTAACAAGAGTTTGAATTTTATCTCTCATTACTTGTGGGGCGTGGAGACAAGGCTAAACCATCCCCAACGAATAATTGACGGTACATTCTACAATGATCGTGGGGAGGACACTAGATTCCCCAGAATGGAGCTAGATCAAGCCCACACATATATCCTGAGCAATGATGCTACATTTAACATATACGTGGCGTAAGTATTTAACTGTTTGAATCAGATTAGATCAAGCCCACAATAATTATCTCTATTTAACCGTTATAAATGCTTTTTGTCTAGGCTTCACATCCGACATATCCAGACTAATCTTAAATGTAGAACAAAAAATAAGAGAGTTATGGACACACACTCTAGACAATTTCCTGCATGGCTGAAGGGTGAAGTAAGATCTTATTATATTTCTGATTCGTATATCAAATATATGTGCCTGCCAACATATATGTAAACTATTTGCTTCTTTTCTTAAAGGTTGACAAACGGATTACGAATGGGATTAACCTGTCTGAGAAAGTTCGTTTATATGCCTGAGGTCCTTCTAATGTGGTTAAGCATTATGGAGGCTACTGTGTCAACGGCTTTAGGTTTAACATCGTCGGTCTCGAAGAGAGACGACAAACACAAAACAGCGGTGTGTTCTGCTCCTTCTCGTAACTGTCATACACTAGTGCAAAAGATCTAAATCCGATACAGGGGGAAATCTATTGCTACGGTCAGGTAGAAGACATCGTGGAGGTTTTCTATGGGATTAATAAGGAAGTCAGTCATGTGATGTTTAAGGTTCGTTGGTGTGAACAGAAAAAGGCGAAGGATGACTACGGTTACACAATCGTTAATCTTAACAAGGAAATATATCAGTCTGAAAAATACATGTTAGCTGCTCACGCCAAACAGTGCTTTTATGTCAAAGATATAATGAACAATGACGAATGGGTTATCCTTAAGAATCCGCCTAGAGCCTACATTCATGAGTCGTGTCTGACGAAGATCACGATGAGGAGGTTATCTTGGCCGACGAAATAACCGAGGAGTTTTCATTGACACAAAATACTAATCTGGACGATGAAATTGCACTAGCGCGCCCTGATGTACCTGCGATTATATGTGAGCCAAGGCGTAAAGGGAAAAAACCTGTCCGCAGCGGAGTCGATAAAACTATAAGAACAGTCCTTTCGTTGGCACGCACACGGTCGCAGGCTATCCGTACACGATCGCAGAGTAGAGCCTCAACATCATCTGTTTGACTGGTTATCATGTATCACGATGTGTCATGTATTATATTATTACCTTTATATTATCTGGTTGACTGGTTATCATGTGGATGTGTCATGTATTATATTATTACCTTTATATTATCTGGTTGACTGGTTATCATGTGGATGTGTCATGTATTATATTATTACCTTTATATTATCTGGTTGACTGGTTATCATGTGGATGTGTCATGTATTATATTATTACCTTTATATTATCTGGTTGACTGGTTATCATGTGGATGTGTCATGTATTATATTATTACCTTTATATTATCTGGTTGACTGGTTATCATGTGGATGTGTCATGTATTATATTATTACCTTTATATTATCTGTTTGACTGGTTATCATGTAACACGGTGTGTCATGTATTACATTATTGCCTTTGTATTATCTGTTTAACTGGACATCATGTACACGCGATTCTGTTGCCATGTGCTATTTTATTAATTATTTGCATTATATACTTTTGTTGGATATTCATTATGTTTTCAAAGTATAGATGACAAAAGGATTACGTAAGAAAGCGCTTGAGAGAATTTTTGGTAGACATTCTGGAGGCGACGCACATGCCTCTACGTCAGGTATTTTTATTTATTTGTTATATTTGTACATTTCTATAAACTATTAACATGAGCCTAATATTTTTTTAACATTTACTACACAGGAGGAGGAGATGCTACACATGACTCGCAGCCACAGGACACATCACACGGAGATGCTCCACATGACATGGAGACACAGGCTGATCCTACACAGCATGCGGAGATACCACCGCCACCGCATGCAGATGTATTGGAGGAGAGGAGATTTGAGCCGTATAGCGTAGCTTTAGAAGCTGCGGCACTACCGCCAGATTCTATTCCGGATCAGCGAGTCCACGGTCCCGCCAAGGTGAGGGATGATTGGGATTCTTATCATGCTATGCGCCCCATCGCGCAGCAAAGGTACGAACAAGCAAAGCGTAGATGCCTTGAACTGAAAGGTATGAATAAATTTTTATAGTTTATCGATTATTATTTTAATTTTTTTTGGAAATATAGATTGATTCATTGTTTCATTCGATTTTTTGTTTCGCAGGTACCGGGCGACCTCCTAGACGCGGCCGCAATGCTACTAAGGAATCGAACCTCATCCCTGATATTAATCGGAGGGCTGTGATCCGATGGGAAAACAGAGTGCCTGTTGGGGTCTTTGCCAATGCTTTCAACAATTTCCTTGCCGCTTTAGCCAGGAGACACGATTTCTTCAACATATTTTTGACGTGGAAATCGCAGCGGATTGATACGCTGGTGGCTTGTTGGAGATATATATGTGTGAGTCATTTATTTTAATTTTCATCATTATTAGTTATTAGTTTATTATTATGTTTAATACACTGATTTGTATCTACTTTTTCTTTATATGCTGAAGAGATTTTTCTTTCTTGACGATAATATTTGTGCCTGGACGTACTGCTTCGGGCAAATCAATGTATCGTTCAAAAGATGGCGGTTTGAGGTAAAGAAAAAATATTTCGTCTAAATAACAGAAGATTGGGAGCGATTCTGGCATCTTGACGAGCGTGTGGATGGAGTAGATTTTTTTGCACTTTGCAGTTACTGGGATACGGATGAAATTCAGGTATTATTGAAGTATATATTTTTAATTTATTGTTTGAATTTCTATATTGTTTCGAATTGACATTGTTTTGCAGGCTCAAGCTGAAATAGCAAGGAGGAATCGCAACACGCCTCGCAGTTACGAGCATCACGGGGCTCCAGGACATTCAGCCAGCATTATCATCAATTAGAGCTTGAGGTATATAATATATTAGCTTTTACGTTAAGTATAATTTATGTGTTATAGGTTAATGATATATTTGAATAAAACAGGGAAGGGGAGATCTCAGACATTTTGCAGATCGTATTCTGACTTCCTGGAGCCCGAATTACGCCAATGAAGAGAAGAAAGCAAAGAATAAGGATCTGGCTGTAAGTAGCAGTTCATTTATATATTCAATTTCATATCAATGCATCATTATTAAGTCGACTTGCTCGGGTTGTTTTTATATATCGCAGGAGAAATTACATGCCAAGGTACAGGAGCAATTGACTCAGTCTCAGGTCTGTTCTAACACTCCTGCCCGGCTAAGTAGGGAGGATGAGGACTCCATCATCGAGACGGTCATTGGACCTAGTAGGAAGAACAGATACCGGTGGAGAGGATCCGAGCAGAGGCCGCATGAGTCTAGTTGCACCTACGAGTCTGCAGCACCACAAGGAACACCGGGAAGCAGTTCATATCAAGACTCGATGGAGCAGCGATTAAAAGCGATTGAAGATTGGCAGTCGCAGCAAACAACATATCAGCGGGCTCTAGAGGAAGAACGGAGGCGCCGGGAGCAGACCGTATTAGAGTTCACACAATTCATGTCAACTCTGCCTCAGGAGGCTCAAGAGGCATATAGGAGACGGTTTTTGTCGTCACAGGTAATATATATACTTTGCTTTTTTTTAATAAGATGATATCGTACATACTGATACACACTGATACAAACTGTTACACACAAACCCTAACTCTAACCCTAACACAGACCTCAAAATATATACTTATAATATTTTTATGTGATGGTGGTGTTGATGGTGTATGCATGCGTAGTGTTGGTGGTATTGGTTGGTGGGTTGGTTGGTTGGTAGAGAAAATATAAGCTTGGTTAAATCTATTTAAGACAACAATCCAAGGGAGTGATTGAATAACATAATACTCTCCGAATCCATTAAGCCATTACCTTACTCCTGCATTATTTCTAGCTTGGAGTGGCTTTGCACATGCTTTACCTGCTGCTTTTGTCTCTACATTGGCTGGTAATTGCAAGATTAGATATATATAGTAAGCTTATGTGGCAGTAATTATGAAATTAAGGGAGGAAGATAGCTTGTACCGGTGAGATGTGAAAGAAATCTTATTCCTTGCGATCGGCTATTGGTGGTCACATTTTCTGCTTTGCTGCTCATATAAATGAAATCAGAACCTATTTGTGATGCTTGAAATAGGGAGAACACGAAATAATATAATCTATAGTCAAAATATTATATCAATGAATTATATGCATAATTTAGACATGATGATATTGACTTCCCAAATAATAATAATAATAACATGGATGTTTTGGTGTTGTGTTGTAGTATATTTATATTTGTACTCTTATTAACGTTTACACACACTTGTTAACATTTGATTTATATTTACAGGCCGGGACTTCTTCACAAGGTGCAGCCGGGGGTAGTCATAATGTGGCTGGTGTTGAGGATGAGGATGATGATGATGATCAGGAGGATTGATTGTCCTTAACATAACTTTGAAAACAATTTCTTGTGTTGTATAAACAATATTTATTATGTACCTGTCGAGAAACTTTTACTTGCTTTTATTGAATTAAATGTGTGATATATGCGTGAGATGTGATATTTGCGTAAGATTGAAGGTTTCTTCTGCTGATTGAACAGGTTTTTAAAAATTATTATCGATATTGTACAGGGTATTTTCAATTTTCAAAATATTTTCCAATTTTTTTTAAATTTTTAGCGACGGAAAATCAGTTGCTAAAAACTATTTTAGCAACGGAAATTTCGTCACTAAAGCCCTATTTAGTGACGGAAAACATGCACGAAACCATACGTGCATAATTTCCAAAAACAATAGCGACGGATTTTAGCGACGGATTTTCCGTCGTTATTTTTTTTTATTTTTTTATTTTTTTAAAATGGCGACCAACATTCCGTCGCTAATAGACCGTCGCTAAAATTTAGCGATGGAATGTCCGTCGCCAAAAGTCTTTTTAGGCACCCTTGTTATAGCGTCAAAAATTTAGCGACGGAATTGTAATTTTTCTGTCGCTAAAACTTTTAGCGACGGAATATCAACTTATAGCGACGGATTTGTCCGTCGCTAAAAGTTGAAAATCCAGCAGTGTTACCAAGCTATATTATTGCAGCTTTCTATTTGTAAAAATTAAGTTCAGCTTCCATCAGCCTTGACTAATCAGCAAGTAGGATCTTCTGCTTTGTAATTAGCTCCTGATCATACAAGTAGGACCTTCTCCCTTGTAATTAGCAGAAAACAAAGTATAAAATAGAGAGGGTACAAGCAGCTACAACAAAGATAAAAATATACGAAACATGCCGTAGATAAAAGTCATCCAACAGTATTAATATGTTCTAACAGGAGAAAAAAGAGTACATCTGGTAAACTAGAATAAGAACATCGAATCTCTAACACATGAGAGTCAACTAAAAAATACATAAGCACTCAGCCTCCAAAATAAAATGCATCACTAAAAGAAAACTAAACTCATAAATAGTCTACTGTGGAGTGCTAAATTACTACTTATAATTAACGAAAATCTACACTGAGTTCCCGTCAACCTGCGGCTCTCCGAACCCCTGACTCATTGCCTAAAAAAGATAGAAACAACGAGCGTCAAAGCACTAGCGAGAACATCTTCACCGCCCCTAGGGGGAAGGGGGTTAGGTATATAAAAATACTAATCATAAAATATATAATTCATATGTCCTAAGCTAAGAGGAGTTAAGATTTAGAAATCCACAATACATCGAGCGAAATAATCCAAATAAGAAAACCTCATATATATACCATGTATCTTAAATTGTGAATCACTAAATATCAACTCCAAATCCTATAAATAAATAATCAGCAAGGATAAATACACCATCAACATCTCATACAAGATAAATAGTATATGTCGTATCATAGTACCTCACGCTACCCTCAGGTAGGTGTCACAGAAGTAAAGGTACAAACCTGTGAAAGCCTCGTTAAAATATACACTGCCATATAAGAATGTTAAATATTGATCTATGTTCACAAATAGTACTCGTCTGAGCTATAGGCTTCCTAAATATGTAGAGCGTAATCACCCACAGTATCATGTGGCTCACGGACTAACACATTCGGAGTGTAGTCTCCTGCTATATCGTATAGTACACGGACATGCGCACTCAACCACTAAAACAATGATGCATCACAGAGTGTAGTCAACCACGTTCTCATTACGGTGCATGGACTAGCACACTCAGAGTGTAGTCGTCCACGTTCTCATTGCAGTGCACGGACCAACGCACTCAAGCATCCATAACTATCGTAAATCAAAATAATCATCACTCCCTATCGTGACATACGCAATACATTAGACTACGCATATCAATAGGCTTGTGCGTGCTCAAATCCAGTACATGCCCACTCATGGTCTCTCACGTGTGTCGACGTATGACTCACACTTCATGTTTGTGATCAAAAGTACACGAGAAAGATCAACGTTTACGAACAGCACTAGACTAGTCGACTGATGTATCTCATCGATCGACCAAGCGGTGACGTGCACAACATGCATAAAATACAGCCTTGATCGGTCGACCGAATACATGTTTCGGTCGACAAACCTGTGATGCCCTAGGGTTCATACAAGACTGCAGTCCAAGGTGAATCACAGGATGTCATACCTGCCAAGCACCCATACCATGCAACGACTTGTTTCACCATCACAGAAATATCTTTCTAGTGGAATCAAATAAACAATATAGGTACAAGTAGCTATATAAAAGATGAGCACAAGAAATTAAACATAGAAATAAATGATAAATCTCTAGATAATTAGCTCTCAACAGATATAAAAGAGAATATGTCCAACAATCTGATACAAATGGTCCAAAATCTCAACTACAAGAGTCAACTTCAAAGTATGTACGCTCTCTCAGCTCTCAATATAAAATACAAAACTAAACATAAACTAGAAATATAAACTAAACATCTGTGGAGCCAAACTATTGTAAAATATGACGGTGACTATGCTGAAAGTCCGTCAACCTGTGGCTCTCCGAAACTCTGCTTCGCTACCTGAAAAGAAGTGAAAATCACAACGTCAGAGCGCTAGCAAGATCATCTCCATCCGCCCCCAGGGGAAAGGCTACTATGTATGATGGAGGCTCTACCTATAAGTGCATAGTCTACCTAAATCAATTTACCCTGTACTAACTAAGATTTATATTTAGAAAAATCCACAACACAAGACTGGTACGTCGAGCGAAATAATCCAAATAAGGAAACCCTCATATATATATCATGTGCCTCAAGTTGCAAACTCCTAAATATAAATTTCAACTAAGATTACTATTCAGAAATCCACAACATGAGAATGGGTACGTCGAGCGAAATAATCCAAACAAGGAAACTCTCATGTATATACCTCGTATCTCAAATTGTGAATCACTAAATACCAACTCCAAACTAAGAATAAATGAATACAAGAAATCAATACAATAAATATCACATCAACCATATTCGCATATATCATATCAAATTCTCATATATACTACCCTTAGTGGGCAAATCATATATCGAATAAACTATGCCGTGTAACTAAGCTGTGAAATACCTTCACATTAGTTCATGTCAAAAGAATGTCAATAATCACCTACACTTAGGTTATCATCAAATCTATCAAATCATCATTCTCTAGAATTTTTCAACTCATCGTACCCCCCGTGTGGACCGATAAAGAGTTATGTCAACTCATCGCAACCCCGTGCAGACTGATAAATAAGTATGTCAACTCATTGCAAAACCATGCAGACTGATAGTTAAGTATATCAACCTTTATGCATGATTATACGGACCAATGAATAGGTTCAACGACCTCTGCGCACACTCGTGCAGACCAATAAATAAGTATATCAACTCATTGCATAACATGCGAACCGATAGATAGGTATATCAATCTCTGCGCATTTCCGTATGGACCGATAAGGAGTGTAGTCTATCTGCGGTCTCATTATAGGACCCGACTATATCACTCGAAGTGCAGTCCATCCGCGATCTCATTATGGGAGCTGACTAAACCCCACCTAACCGTTCATAACTATAATGTATATACTATATCAGCCATTACTCTTAACGATTGTAACCTATTTGGATACTCCAAACAATGTAATCATGCGTACTCAATCCCCGTACATGTACTCCTCGAACTACGTGTGAATATCAGCTCACGAGTTGCACAAAACACGTGCCAAATGAACCCGTATGCAAACAGGTTCAAACACACAAAATTTGACCTGATTAGTCGACAGACAACCTCATCGATCGACTAATAAGTTCACTCAATCAACAGGGCAAACCCGTCATAAGTCGACTGAAGATTTTCCATCAGTGTACTGATCGCATCAGTCGACTGATCAGACCGAATCTGCATAGGTTGGGTTTTTCGACTGTTTTTCTTCAAAATTCGGGTTTTTATTAACTTAGATGATTAAAAATTGATTCCATTATCATGAATACTTAACCATGAGTTTTTTAAAACAAGATGATTCACATGAACAGATAGATCTAGGGTTTAACAAACAAATCTACCTAATTCTTATTTATTTCAAAAATCTAAAGCATATAAATCATATTAAACTATAATTAAATCATTAAAATAAATCCTAATGATCATGATCATGTTAATATAGTAATTTCAGATTCGTTCTTTTGTTCTTGACATGAGTTTATGGCATAAACATCATAAATTAAGTTCTAACACGATAGATCTTACATGAAATTAGACACATATAATACATAAAAACATGATTTTTAATCTAGGGATAGGTTTGGACAGAGGGTGATCTTGCCTTTGCACGTGAACAAGTCTTTGTTGCCAAACATCGTAGATCTCGCCCTCGTGTCATAGTTTTGCTTCACAAAGCTCTCAAAACTCATAAGAATTTGCTCTAGGGTTTTTGAGGGGAGATGGTGGCTACTAGGGTTTAGAAATATGATATAAAGAGATAATTTTCATGACAAATACATGTATTATTAGAGGCAAACCCAAAACAAACCCGTTTGACCCGAACCAGGAAACCTAGTCTGATTGGAAAAATAGTATTTTGGATGTAACTTTCTCATCCGACCTCAGAATGAGGTGATTTAAGATAAGTTGGAAATCTATTGAAGATACCTACAACTAATGTATTTTGAGTTTTTCCATATTCGAGCTATATCTATGTGTAATACACGTATACTCTTAACTGGTCGTTTTTCTAGATTTTTTTTCTTTGTGCATATTTTACTTATTTTGTGCATGTTTAATCTTTGTATACTCTCATATATACTCAAAATTGATCTTATATCAATTGTCAATATGTTCATGCACCCAAAAAGATATTTATCATATTTAAAACTCATTTATTATAAAATTTTATGGGGTTTTACACGACCAGAGGAAAAATCCCAGTTTCCTGCTAACCAATCGGTCGAATCATTATTTTGATCGGTCGACCGATTATTTTTATCGGTCGACCGACTAGGGAAAATTTTCTAGTTCTTGAGAAAGAGTAGTTTCAATTGGCTGATCCTTCTGATCAGTCGATCGACCAGGTGACAAATCAAAAATATTAGATTTCTGTAAAACTCACCAAAGTCAAAAATTTTCAAAGAAATTCATATATGCATTCTTGATTAAATGTAATTAGGGTTTACTCTAATACATGAAAACACAAATATAAAAATTTGAGGGATTCTAATAACCCTAACATGATTATGTTTGTAAATTCATCATGAAAGCAAATAGATTAACAAAAATCTCATGTTAGATTTACTTCAAACCGTCAACCCAATTTAAAGAATCTGTTTCATAACTTTTTAAATCAGAAAGATTAAATCTTTACATCATGCAGATTAAAGGGGTGATCTTTACACATAAAATAGGTTTTAAAATCTAATAAAAACTAAGAAAACGGGGGTGGGTTTGGGGAAGATGAAACTCATCTCACAAAATTCATGCTGATCTCTCAAATGCAAGAGAGACTCGATCCTCCTTCACATAAGCCGAAGATCTCTCCCTCCTCTCAAACCCTGCTTCACAATTCTTCTCCCAAAGTAAGATAAAATTTCTCGAGGGTTTTGAAGGAGGTGGCTACTTAACCCGACCCAAAAACAAAACAAAACTGTCAGCTGCCGATCGATCGACCGATCTTTAGGGTCGGTCGACCGACCAGCACACTGAAGAAGACTCGACCGTTTACATGTACATTCATACTTATACTTATATATATTCATATATGTACGTAACCGATCTCAAATTGATTACAAACATACCCATTCATCCCAAAAATAATATCATCCATAATAAAATTCATTTATTATTATTTCCATAATATTTTCAAATTTGTGTGGTTTTGCACCAATAGGCATACAAATTCTATTAACCTTATCTAAGCGCAGAATATCCCTCATCGATAATTTCTTATGAGCTCCAATTGGCACAGTGCTCTCCCCCACCAAATCTGGAGAACCCCATCATCAATTTCAAGATCCATTCAAATTTTCCATATTTGAACTATCACCATTAAGATTATGATCTCCAATAGGCATACAAGTTCCATGAACCTTATTGAGTGCAAAATATCCCCCATCGATAATTTCTCACGAGCTTCAATTGGCCTGGTGCTCCTTATCACTAAATCTGGAGAACCTCCATCATCAATTTCCACTAGAGAAGAAGAAATCACACTCTCAACTCAAGAGATAGGCCTGACCTCTTTCCTCCTTACAAATCGCCTACTTTCACCATAAACCCGGCGGTGCGTGCGTGTGAGCAAGATCCAATTCGCTTGCTAACATACACCATCAAACAACCACACTTCATCTTCATACCTTTCTTACTATGTTAACTGTTTCTTCGCCTACAACTTTACATTATTGTGCCATTTTCCATATAGATAGTATCTTTGACTCCATGTACTAAAGAATCAAGTAGGTTAACATAAGAATATGATATGGTTCCTAAGCCTACATTACACAGAAGTACAAGAGATAGTGTGATTCGTGATTATAAGAGTTTGCATAAGAGAGGTATTTGAATCAAAGTAAGAGAATATTAGAATTATCTTTTTATTGGGAAAGTTTGATTAAATTAAGAATTGTTTTTTATTAGAAAAAATTTCATTGTAGTAGGAATTCTCTTGAGGATGTATATATGGCTGGCCCTAGCTAGGTTTTTCTAATCTTTATTTTGGTGAAAAAATATTATAAAAGACATTGGTCTTGAAGTTATTGAATTTTATTTCTAGTATTCGATCTTATATTTTTTGGGGGTATTAGATCACCTTTTTAATGATCTGATAGCGGTTTGACGTGCACTTTGTTGATGGGTGTGAGGATTAGGTTTCTTGTTAATTTTTTGTGCTTTCGTTGAGAGGGATTCAATTGTCTATAATGGCAAAATCATCATCATTTTTAGATCTTGGATCAATCTCAAATCAGAAGATGATATAAATATTAGAAGAGGGATTTAAAATTATAAAGCAAGAATTTGAAGAGAACATGAAGGAGATGAAGCATCTACAATAGGCATTCGAGCAATTAACATTGTCATTAAATCAAATAATCAACAACCATGAAGATAAAGGCATTGGAAAATAGTGATGGGGGACTCATGAGAATGGAAAGGACTATGAAACAATAGTAAATCAAGATCAAGATGAGCATGAGGTGGCAGTAGGTGATACCAACCATTGGTCGCTCCTCGAGGACTATCGGCCCACATCTGTAGCCATGGGCAGCGTGCGGGTTAATAGGCAACAGAGTGTGGACAATGGTTGGCCATCAACCGATGGCTCAGGATGCAGCATCATGGGGGTTCGATGGCTGTATAGTCAGTGATGATGCTTGGTAGTGGGGTGATTGAGAGGTTGATGATATCTAATGATTGGCGGATCATAGATCACCTCGATTTGATCACAAGTAGGATGCAAGCCATGATGCAGAGTGGGAACTCATTGAGGAGAGGTTTTATGGGTGGGGCCTGCATCATGAACAGAGAAGTAGTTATGATGATGAATTTTGTAATTTTGGTGAGGGTCGAGATTAGAGTTTTGATCGAAGGTGACTGCCTCATGGTAGAGGTAGATTTTACCATCAAGGGGGTTCCATGGTAGTTATCATTATGGCTGGGATGCTATACGATGAGGATGATTATTAGTATGATTGGAGCACATGCAAGCCAAAGATTAACTTTTTGCACATTGATGGAGGTGAAACATATGAGTGTCGGGGAAGGTCAGTAAGTGTTTTAGGTTGTTTGAGGTAGATCCTGATAAGTTTTTACTTGGACAAGCGAGCTAATAATTGGTGGAGGTTGTTGAAGTCTTAGTATGAGAAAAAATATAGAAGATTGAGTTAGGCCAAGTTTGTGGAAGAGTTTTCGTATTAGTAGGGGCATTCTACAATGGTGAACCATCATAGAAAGCTAGCTACACTGAGACAAGAGGGAAAGGTTGCTGACTACATCTAAGTTTTGGAGATTACAGGATCCAGTGAGGGATTGGGCGGAGAAGACACTTTTGGATATTTTTATGGAGGGTTTGAAGCCCTGGATTGCGACAAAAGTGAAGCTTAAGCAGCCCTAGAGACTATTAGAAGTTAGAAGACTAATAGTGAAGTTAATAGTAGAAAATGATCGAGTATTGAGACCAACAAGGGAGGCAAGATTTTGGGCACATGTATGAGTTTAGGTGACAGTTTAGCAAAAAGGAGGTGAAGAAGCTTTCTAAAGAGGAGGTACAGACTAGGGTAAAAAATAGATTATGCTTTAAATAAGGTGACAAGTGGAATAAAGAGCTCTAATATAGGAGTGGAGAAGCCTACATGATCGTTGAGTCTGATGATGAGAGTGATGGCACTGATTCTACAGAATCTAATAGCGCAAGTGAGGTGGCTGATAATCATTTTGAGACACTGGAGGGAGTAGAGTTTTCACTAAATGCCATGACAGAAGTTACTACACCATCCATATTGAGGATGATAGTGCAGATTGGGAAGCATGAGATGTCATTGTTGGTTAATCATGGTTCTTCGTATAATTTCATTAATGCATAGGTTGCCAGGAAGGTGGGTTTAACAAGGACTATTATAGAGTCTTTTGAGGTGTGGATAGTGAATAAGGAGAAGATGTAGTGTCAGGAGATTATTAGGGGGCATTGGTGTGAATGTCCAAGGAGTTTGGATTTCTACTAATATTCACATATTAGCACCTATTGGGATGGACAATGTGCTAGGCAACACTTGGTTGAGGCATTCAGAGGATGTGATGACGAATTTTTAGGATAAGTGAATGGTGCTCCAATTTGGGTGGGGGTGAGGAATACACTCATGGAAATCCTTTTACAATGGGTTGAAGAACTGTGAGGCTAATGTATTCTAATAATTGTGCCCGGGAGGAGCCAAGTGCTATGCTAGTGTCACAGAGGCTAGAGATCGAGAGGATTTTTAGCGATGTTTACTACTAGCTGAATCAGGCATTGGGAATGACACATAGGATCCATTAGCTCGATTGGAGGATAGAGTGAGGCAGGTAGTGTTGTGACATAAGAGTGTTACACAGGTTCCAACTGAGTTAGCAACATCAAGGATTTAGGATCACAAGATTTTTATGAAGGATGAGTGAAGCTAGTTAATGTTCCAAATTACCGCTACGCTCACTTTTAGAAGAAGAAGATTGAGAGGTAGATAGAGGAGATATTGTAGAGTGTGTTGATTAGGCTGAGTTAGAGTCCATTTTACTCAGCTATTCTCTTAGTGAGAAATAAGGATGGGACATGGAGATTCTATATCGATTATAAAGTTTCATGCGAGGTCTTCTTGTTCCTACAGTGGATGAGATGTTGGATGAGTGCGCTAGGGATTTTTGTGACAAGATTGAGTATGGAGATTCAGGGGTGTAGAGGTTTGAGTTTTTAGATAGCTTGATTTTCTATAAGTGATGTTTATGTCCCTGGGAAACTAGGATTTGGAGAGGATATTCTATCTTATTTTCATGATAGCCGATAGGGAGAATACTTGGGTTAGCTCTGAATTTATATTAGAGTAAAGCACTTCTATTATTATAAGCGCTGAAGGCTACGATGAAGGCGAAGGTAACAGAGTGCGATGTGTGCCAGAAGGTAAAGTATGACCAGAGGGCTCCGATGAGGTTGATGCAGTCATTGCCTGTTATGGAGAGGATCTAGGTGGATTTGACAATGGATTTGTCGAGGGGTTGCCTAGTGGTAGAGGGTTTTACTCTATTTTTTTGTAGTGGTAGATCTCTTGAGTAATGGGTGCATTTTATTCCATTGAAGCACACATTCACTACCATCAATGTAGCTCAGGTGTTTGTTGATAATATTTTCAAATTACATGGCATTCCAAGGAATACAGCCACTGATAGAGGAAAGTTGTTCATGAGCTCTTTTTTGGTAGGAGCTATTTGCATTGCAAGGGAGCAAGCTAAAGGTAAGTTCATCTTATCACCCTCAGACTAATGGACAGATCAAGGTGGTGAATCGCACCTTAGAGCAATACTTGAGGAGCTGCTATCATGAGGAGTAGAAGAGGTGGAAGGATTATTTGGTATGAGTTGTATTTTGGTAGAACACTACTTTTTATTCATCAAACCAAAAGAGTCCATTTGAGTGATGTATAGCTAGATGCCACCTCCGTTGGAGTCTTATGAGCAGGGGACAACAAAGAAAAATGAAGTGGTGAAGGAGTTACTAGTGAGGGATGAGATTCTACAAGGTGTGAAGATGGGACAAGCAAAAGCTCAGAAGCAGATAAAGACGTATTGTGAAGAAGGCCGACGAGACATATTATTTGAACCATGAGAGTTTGTGAACTTAAAGTTACAACTATATTTCTGAAACTTAAAGAAGAGGTTCAATGTGAAGCTCTCACAATGGTACTGTAGACCTTTTAAGGTATTACAATGAGTTGGGGAGGTTGCCTATAGGTTGGATTTGCCAAAGTCATCACTTTTACGTCCTGTTTTTTTATTGATGTTGAAAAAGAAAGTGGGGGATTTTGGATTAGTTGTGGGAAATTTGCCTACATTCGACTTAGGGGAAAATATGCAATTAGTTCCTAAAGAGGCAATTCAGTATCGAAGCTGGAGGAAGTAACGCATTAGGGAGCAGGTATAGTAGGTTTATGTACTAGCAAGACTAGGCGAAAGACGAGCTATTATAAACTATGTGAGATCAAAGAGCGGTTTCTATAAATTTACGCTTGAGACAATCGTCAAGGGAGGGGAGAATGATATGATTCTTGAGCCTATATTGGCCAAGAGTACCAGAGAAATGGCGACTCATGATTACGAGAGTTTACAAAAGTGAGGGATTCAAATCAAAGTATGATACTATTAGAATTGTCATTTTTATTAGGAAAGTTTGAGTCCATTAGGAATAACTTTTTATTAGGAAAGTTTGACTAGAAAAGTTATGATTATAGTAGGAATTCTCTTGAGGATATATATATATATCACATACTAGTTGAGATGCACGTGCAATGCACGTGGTTGAATATCATAATTATTTAATTTGATAAAAGTAGAATAAAAATAAAAAAGAAAACAAATATTTTTGTGGGATTGATAGAAGTAAAGCTTTAATAAACTTTTACCAAACCGAAGTAAAACTGTAAATTACAAACACTTTAAAAATATTACAAAGAAGCAGTTGATAAGCAAATAAATGTTAGTAGAGCTTCTTTTTATATTAAATTTAAAAGTAATAATTTAAATTATTTACCACCAAATATTAGTTCATATGAGAAAGTAAAGTAATCGATGGTCTATATACCTATTTAGTCAATCAATCAAACGTATTAAAATTATGTTGACCATAGTTAAAATTATATGGTGAGTTCACATTAAATATAATTTATAAAAAATAGTATATTAAAGTCAAAATTCTTTTAACCACTATATTGATTGTCAGAAAATATTTGCATATATAAACTATACTATTTAGGAAGTGGTGTGCACTTAAATATGGCCTAATACATCTTAAGAATGACTTACTCTTCATTATCATTATTAATTAATGAATCTATGCATTACACTGAAAATATAATGAATATTTAAAAACTACAAAAGAAATACCCTCAAAGATTTAAAAATTATAAAAAAACACCCTAAAATTTGTAATTTACAAATATACAAAACTATTAAACATTACATTGAAATCAAGGAATTGCAAAAAATCATTGAAATTTTTCAAAATTTGGAGGGGTAATTTGCAATATACTAAACTTTAATGGTGTTTTTTATAAATTTTAAATTTAATAGATTTTTAATTAGTTATATTCTTTTCAAAAAGTTATGGCTAATATTAACCATGAAAAGTATTTCCTAAACCTATACTTTTTAAAAGGAGTATGATATTTTTTGCAAAATTTTAATTTGCTAGGGGTTGTTAGTAAGTTTGTATATTCATTTTAGTGTCTATAGGTTAGAATTTATCATGGTGTTTTTTTTAAAAATTATGAATTTTGGGGCTTTTTGTAATTTTTTAAACTTATAGGCCATTTCTACATATTATAAATTATTTATAGACTATTTATAATTTCTTTATTTTTAATTTACTTATGAGTTTGCAATTCTTAGGGTGTTTATTTTGTAGAATTTAAATTTTGAGTTTTTGTTTGTAATTTTTGAAACTTTAAGGATGTTTTCTAAAAATTATAAATTATGTAGGGGATATTTGTAATTTCTATATTTTCAATGTACTATTAGGTTGGAAATTATCATCATTTTTATAAATTTTATAATTTTGAGGGTTTTAATTTACAATTTGTAAAAACTTTAGAGTGTTTATTGCAAATTTCATAATTTTTTGTGTTTTGTTTGTGTTATCTTTAGGTTTCTAGTGTGTTTATATGTTTAAAATTTTTAAGGTATTTTTTACAAAATTTAAATTTTTAGTGGTGTTTTTGCAATTTTCAAAACTTACAACATATTTTTACCAAAGTCAAAAAAACTTTTAGCTTCTAGTTAGGATATGTTTTTCAGATTTCTTACTAAATTGAAATAAGTAAAATTTATAATTTTTAAGGTGTTTTAATAAAATTTTGAATTTGTAGGGGTGTTTTTCTATTTTAAAAAACTTGGAGGATATTTTTACAAAGTCCAAAAAAATTTAAGTGCTAGCTAGCATACGTTTTTTTTTTAGATTTCTTTGCAAACTAAAATAAGTAAATGATTTGAAGTATATCAAACTTATTTCCATTATCTAATAACATGTTAAATATCATTTTGAATATGATAAATTATTTAATTAACAATTAAGAGAAGATAGTATTATTAAAATAGGTTAGGATATATATATAATATGTTAAATATCATTATGAATATGATAAATTATTTAATTAACAATTCAGAGAAGATAGTATAATTAAAATAGATTAGGATAACTGCCACGCCCCACTTCCCAAAATACTGGGGAATCGGAACGTGAACAAGCCCGCGACGTATTAGATTAAGAAGAAATATACACTATCATTTTTTTTCTTTTCTTTTCTTCTCAATCCAATACGCTAAGGGTCTAGAAATAAATACAATGCAGAGGCACAGGTCCACGATCACAGATAGCAAGAATATAATGAACAACGCAGCTGAGAATATCATCCAAGACATAAAAATACGGGTCAAACATGCCCTTATACAAATCTGAACAAACGAATACTGGAGAAAATAAAATACAATGATCAAGCGGAAAAGAAAATGCTACAAAAGAAACTAGAATCATCAACTAAGAAGAGGTAGCTGAACTTCGGTCTATTCTTCAACTCTATCTGCAAAGCACTCCAGCTGAGAATCCTCGGGCTCTTGATGATCTCTAAGCTGAACCTGTTCTTCCTCTAAGTCTGACGTACACCAGAGAAAACAGGTGTACATCAACGTTCATGACACACGGCAAGACCCCACAAAAGAAATAGAACGATCATAAACCCAAAGCGGAAAACGATACGATAATAGAAATGACAAAAGGACGTGCAACTGAAAATTCAACAAAATCAATCAAGTAACAAGTCGATCATGCAACTAGCGATCAGAACAATCATCCAACTAACAAGGTCATACAACTAGATGGAATTAATACTTAAAAATATACAACAAGAGACGTAGTACGTCGAGCGAAATAATCCAAACAAGGAAACCCTTGTGTATATACCTTATGTCTCAAATTGTAGATAATTAAATATTAATCCCGATCTATGTATGGAAAGGAAGTACAACTGAGCTACATCTCACAGGAATTTATACTTAGCCAAGAAATGAGATCATGTGACTAGGCATCCTAAAACTCACTAGTCCACATCTCACATAAAGTTAACATTCATATCACCAGATAACTGTGTGTTCACAAATCCTCTACGCGCATCCAATACCATTATACGAATCGGTCAGAGGACTATGCGCAATCCGATCTCGACCTGGTTCGAACTCAGACAAAGCTCGGGTGATAAAATTGGTCACGGACAAAAGTGACTACACGAATTCACTTTAACCTAACAACCAACCCTGGTGACTACACGAATTCACTGGCGCGAGCTGGAAGATATATCAACAGTCACATCCAAACACATGAACATTAACTTCCCCATCCCAACCCTTCTCGTTTTTCTAAATCAACCATAATCCTCATTGAAACTCGGTTTCACCACCTAAACTCAGTCAACACACTCACACATGTCACTAAGTCTGTTCATAACGCACGCGACCACTAAGTCATGAACTACTAAGGGTTCTCAAACACAACATGGACAATACATAGCAGACATGTCAAATACATTAAATAAATACAAAACGTGAAATGTGATCATAAACAGTAAAAACATACATGCAATCCGATTTTATCAATATCTTGTTATCCAACACACTAAACTACTCATACAAAATCATAAATTACTTAAAATCCAAAATAGATAATTCTTTTTGTAAATTAATTCCTTTAAATCATCATAATTATAAAAAATGATTCTTTTTCCAAAATAATTCCTTTAAAACTATCATAATTTTTTCTAAATGATTTTGTTCTTAATAAATTCTTTTTAATTAATATAATTATCCAAAAATGATTCCGCTACCGAAATAAATTCTTTTAATCTATTATAATTATTTTGAAATACTATTTATAACATAATTACAATCTATTTAATATTATTCATCAAATCCACGTAGATAATTATATCATAAATTAATATAAATAGATAATTCACAATTTCATCAACAAGCCCACGCAAATAATTATTATCAGATATAAAATTACAGATAATTCATAATAAATGGAAAAATATAGATTTGAGCAAGCGGGATCTTGCCTCGGGGTTTTATCGAACGAATCGACGCTGACGGTGCGGGTCCGCGGTCTGATCTGGGCGCGGGTAGGAATGACAGGGCTTGGGCCGATACCCTTATGACTCTTGGCATTCCCGCTGCATCTGAGGACGGTGGGATTGCAGGTATGCATACGATCTTTTTGTCCCGATTCTCCTTATTTGTCCAAATTTCCATTTGACTAATACAGGAGTGTAACTATAGGACCGGCCGTTGTGCCTGATACTACTACAGTTCCCGGGGCTGAAAGTCTGCATAGAAGTGGCGTCTCCCCGCCCTTGCCGAGTGGTATGAGCAATCTGCCTGCAGGGGTTGATATACCCTCCATGACCACTTCTGCCGCTGTCTTAGAGCCTGTCGGACCTCAGCCTGAGGGGACCTCCGTTGGCGTTGGTATGCTCAGAGTTTGCCTTTGAATTTCCTTATCGTATTCGATAATCTACTGAACTTCTGTGTTGTTGCTTGTAGGATCTCGATCCTCTCTATATGAGCGTGTCCGCGCCCTTTTGGTCGATACTGATCCTGACAGAGACATTTTTCGTACGGACCTCGGCTTCTTCACTGCCTTTTATAACGGCATGATCGAGAAACTTCTTCATAGAGGATACGGTTTCGATCAGTTCAGGCGTTCCTTTTCTCGCCACATGATGATGATGAGGGAAGAAGGATACCCGGAATTGGCCGATTCCTTCACCGCCGATTTCGCTGTCCTGGAGTCAGAGATCCGAGAGTTGAAGGAATTGGAGATTAATGGGGCTTCTTCTTTCGTGTCCTCTCAGCTGGAGCATAGGCTGGCACAGTGGCGTGACCTGAGATCTTCCATCGGATGCGAGCTTCAGTCACATGAGAGCTCCATTGCGCAGCTAATGGCTAATGTGGCGAGGAAAGATACGGATAGAGCTGAGTTACTCCGCTCTTTGGACTCGAGCCGCGAGGAAGTGACTAGGTTGAAAGAGGCCTTGAAGTGCGCCGAGGAATCTGCTGCTCTTATTGCCGATGACCTAGCTGGACTAGAGCGTTCTCGTGAGCAGGCACTCGAGAAGCTAGGATCCACCCAGGAGAGACTGATGAAGAGGGTTAGGGTTAGGTATAAAATAATTAAAATAAATAATTATGGGTATTTAAAAATTAAACTAATTACGGAATAATTATCTATAATTAAAAACTTACACATTGTGCTAATACAATAGTTGATACGAAATCGCCGAAATATATAATTAAAAAAGAATAATTAAAAATAAAAATATGTTTACTTATATTTAAAATCAAATAATTATTGAATAATTATATACACAATAAAACATACCTGTTATACTAATACGACAGATAATATGTAACAGTAGAAATATTATAACAAATTATACAAATAATACGTAATTAATAATACAATGTATTATATGAAAATATACATAATAATAATAATAATACCACGTATTATTCAAAATGATATGTAATAGTATCGGTAACACAACGCATAAATTCCAAAAAATTTTACCTCACTAAATAAATTTATAAATATCTAAATCATTTAAATAAATATAAAACTTGGATTTTAAATCATAGAAAATTATAGAAATTTGAGAAAAATATAAATACTCTTTTAAAAATCATAATTTAAATATTTTAAAATAATAGAAAATTATTCTAACTAGTATCAAAATTCATGGTCCTTACAATAATAATGTAAAATTTTAAAAATTTAAGGGTAATATTGACCAAAAAAAGATTTCTCGAACTCGTACTTTTAAAGGGAGTATTATATATATA
>NC_033799.1:73195925-73276547 GCF_001876935.1 Asparagus officinalis | reverse complement strand
CAAGATTTTTTATCTTTTTTTTGAGAATAACATTGTAGAAGGCATTGGTCTTGAAGTTATTGAATTTCATCATATTTTGGATTCGGTCTTAGATTTCTTGGACTATTAGATTGCTTTATCGATAATCTGATAAAAGTTTCGCAAGTGCTTTGTCGACATATGTGGAATCAATTTAGGGTTCTTTTCAAAATGTATACGAACCGATACACCAGAACCCTGTTGAGCACTACGGAAGTCAAACAACCAAACCAACATGCTATGAGAAATCAAATCAAACGAACCAAATCAATGCTACAAATACAAACAACCAATTTTAACGTGGTTCGGCAAGTTGCGTACGTCCACGAGGTAAGAAGTGGATATGGTTTTTCACTAATTGAGAAGAAGAGTAAAAACTGAGATTAGAAATCACTCAAATTCACCAATTAATCTCACCAACAAATCTCTAATTCTCTAAACAAAACCCTAACCAATAGCTCAGAAAATACATTTTTCCTGTGCCCCAAATATACCCAATTTTCTTCTTAATTCTCTCTTCCAATTGTTCCATATATATAGAAATCCTAAAATCATGTACATACTAGGAATTCTAAAACAAAAAACAAAACAGATTAGGAATCCTAATAACATGTTACCAAAACAGATTTGGAATCATGTTACCAAAACAGATTAGGAATCCCAATAACCTGTTACCAAAACAAATTAGGAAACATATTAGGAACCTTCTATCCAATAATTCTCCACCTCGGTGAAGTTTTCCCAAAACTGAGCCGACACCAATACCAACCAAACATCTCACATGTTGCGTCCAGTACAAAGTGGAATAAATCCACGACAACAGACTCAATCCACAACAAGTCGAGAACCCAAACGAGAATGCGAACAAACTCCAAATGTTGGTATTAACTCACCAAACCGGTTGCATCATAAATGATTGCCTACGTATCCTCTTGCCCAAGGAATCAACCCTTCACGTAGTTCACCAAATGACCTCCAATGACCCTCAATCAACTAGAAGAGTTCGCAACCCTTCTCCAACATCATCAACAAATATGCGGTTGATAGAACTCCCAATGGTCCCAAAGTGAAACATACTAAACACCTCCACCTGAGATGAACCAATGGCCATAACCAAATGCAAACTATGTCCACCAGCTGCACTCGAATCCAAAACTAATTCATCATCTACATCCAAATCCAAATGATTCCCAAGCTATGTCACCTCAGCTGGAATCTCAACCGATACAGTATGATCTGGAGTATGTGGAGTAATCTCCACCCAATGTGGAGTAGCATCACCCTCCATCCGCTATGATATCTCAATGATCTGATCAACACTCTCCACCTGCCGAGAGTTAAACGTGACATACCAGCTCAGAACAAAATCAAAGTCTCCCAACTGATAACCAAACGAGCATCTGAATCCTAAATGTGCAATCGGATCAAACCTCACATCCTCGATGTGACCAAATGCTAGGCAATCAAACATCCGATGCAACCCAAAATCTGAAGCAGTTCCACCAGATCCAAAAACTCCAAACGCAGCAGTCGGCAACCTATGACTAAGATGACTCAAACATGTCGAAGGCCCAAAACCAAAACTAATGCTCGACAACCAACGCCTATCCCCCTCTAGTAAGGAACGACCCATCAAAACTATCATCTCATCTCGTCACCCTAATGTCTCCACATCAATGAAGTGTCTCAAATTACCATGAGCTCGGCACAAATGCAAGAAAGAACCCCTACCAAAGCTAGAACGACGGGTTATATTTCTGCCAATACACTTCTTCCAATTGTTGTTGACTTCTAGGACTTCACACCAACGGGACCTGGTTACAACCCACTAATGCCTAGAACAATCCCCAACTGTAGAAACCAAATACCAATTACCTCCCAATGATGCCTCTTTGGAAGGCCCACAAATGCCTGACTGAACACCACCTAAAAGACCCCTCGATCGATGGATAGAAGTGCCAAACTCCATCTCGGTCTTCTTGCTCATACCAATGTGCTCAAAGGACTTCAATCTGCAGGTCAAAGCACTCCTCAACAAACCATGCACGGTATAACCAATCAAATAACACAGCCTCAACAAATGCCACAGTATAGCCAAATCCAAAGAAGTCGTCAGCTCTTTATCAAATACCGTGCTCCCAATCAAATAATACAAATTATTCCTCCTGACGCCCTTCATCACAATCATGGACCCCAATATGAACTTCAAAAGTAAATCGACCAAGGTCACCCTATAGTTGCTGCCTCCAAAACTCCAAGTGAAATGATGTTCTTCTTTAACTGAGGAACGAACCTCACTCTAATCAACTCCTGAATCACTCCGTCACTCATCCTAATCCGAATGGTACCGATACCACCAATAAGACATTCATGATCATTACTCATGAGCACGACCTCCCCTCTTTCCAACTCCTGAAAGTTGGAGAACCAATCCCTCCTAGGCAAATATGGTAAGAAGCACTCGAATCCAACATCTACTCTGTAGAGTCGACAACACAAACTAACGGTAGTGCAGATAACGAGTAGCCCAAAGAATCCGAATCTGAATTATTACTACTAGCCTTGACAACATTCACCTTTGAAGCTTGAATAGCTTTCCCCTTATTCTTCCCGGCTCGATCAAGCAACTTTGGGCATTCGGCTTTCCAATATCCATCCCCTTTACAAAAGGCACACTGATTCCTACGAACTCCAAGATGTGCCCCTCTAGACTGCGACCTCCTACCACGATTTGGACTCTTTGCTCTTGCGACCAATGCCCCCGCTACCGACTCAACTGAAGTCTCCTTATCCTTCTTTCGAAGCTGATAATTCACAAGTACAGGGATGACCTCACTATAAGAAAGAGATGCCTTTCCATTAATAAGAGTAAGAACGAAGGTCTCATATTCCTCGTCAGGCAAAGAACTCAACAACAACAACTCCTTGTCCTCTTCTTCAATCATCACATCTAAATTCACCAAATCCGTAAGAAGCTTCGTGTAGTGGTTCATGTGATCACTAATGGAGGTCCCCTTCTTCAATTAAAAGCGATAAAGCCTCCTCTTCAAATGCAAGCGGTTCTCTATACTCTTGGTCAAATACTTACCCTCTAGGATCTTCCAAATCTTCTTAGCCGAAGTCTTATTGATCATATTATATTTTAAATCTTGAGTCAAACAAGATCTAATCATACCACACGCCGTTCTATTCATTTTTTTCCAAACCTTCTTCTCAATGTCGTCCGATTTCCCGTCTAACTCCAAAGTATCTTCCAAAATTTACGCATTGAGTGCATCCAAGACTTCACATCTCCAAAGACCAAAATTGTTTATGCCATTAAACTTCTCCACATCTGTCTTCATAGAGTGGATATTCAAACATTGGACAGTCTTCACGCCGGAAGTACCCTCCACAACTCCTTCTTTCCTGATCATCTTTCTCAAAGCACCAAAACAAATATGGAACAAATGAAGAATAGATCCAAAACTAAAAAAGATAGAGTCTTTACCCAAAAGATCCCATATTTATCACCAAACGAAGCCCTAGGCGAGCCTCCAAAACGACCTACTCTTCCAAATAGCCCAAGCGTAGCCCGAGCTCTGATACCACTTGTTGAGCGCTGCGGAAGACAAAACACCAAACCAACGTGTTACGAGAAATCAAATCAAACGAACGACGAGGGAAGGCCAAACGAACCAAATCAATGTCACAAACACAAACAACCAATTTTAACGTGGTTCGGCAAGTTGCCTACGTCCACGGGGAAAGAAGAGGATAGAGTTTTTCACTAATAGGGAAGAAGAGTACAAACTGAGATTACAAATCACTCAAACTCACCAATTAATCTCACCAGCAAATCTCTAATTCTCTTCAAATAAAACTCTAACAAATAGCTCAGAAAATACATCTTTTCTGTGCTCCAAATATCCCTAATTTTCTTCTCAATTCTCTCTTCCAATTGTTCCATATATATAGAAATCCTAAAATCTCTAAAACAAAAAACAAAACAGATTAGGAATCCTAATAACCTGTTACAAAAACAGATTTGGAATCATGTTATCAAAATAAATTAGGAATCCCAATAACCTGTTACCAAAACAAATTAGGAAATATATTAGGAACATGTTATCCAACAAACCCGGCATAAGAAGTCATGTCCTTCTTTTTGGAAACTATTAATACAGGATTATGCACTCTTTTTCTAGAACTACAAGATAGTTTAGTGTCATCAGGTTTCCAGCAAAACAACTAATTGAATGGCTTATACACCTAATCGTGTTGTGTCTTGATTTGAAACGTGGGAAAGCAAAGAAATTTTAGTGGAAAGCTTCTATGGCACGAAATGTAAAAAAGATTTCTAGGGTTAATACTCTCTCATATTAAGGATCAAAAAATATCATTAACATCTAGGCTTACAAAATCATGTAGTAATCCATCACCTATCATTTCAATACTATCAATTAATATTAGGTTAAGGCCATAAATTTAAAACAATATAACTGTCTTGACAGTAAACAAGGAATTAACATAATTCACAGAATATATATTTACAATTATTTCATAATTGATGAGGAAACAATATAATAATGCTTAACTTAATAGAAGAGATCATCTAAAGCAGAACTTAATGGAAGAATAATATTCATACAGATGTTGTGCTCCAAATGAATCAATAATGCCATTGTTGTGTGACTATTTTATGTAAATGCAGTCCAGATCGATGGGGAGTGAGATTAGTGAGCGAGGGCATGGTGTCAGAGAGACACGGGGAGCTTCCAATTGGGTGGCTCAAACTTGACAGGACCAAAAACACTGCAGGTTCTTGTAAAGAAGAAAATTGAAAAGAGGGATCCGTATAAATGACTACTTTTGGTAGGCCTGTATGTTACTATTTTTAACTCTGATCAAGATTGCAACCCGATGTCTCTTCACTCATTCAAGCTCAAGCGTGTGATAAGAGAGAGAGAGAGAGAAGGAGATACGATAAGAGCTGATGGTTATTAACCAGGTATCTTCATCTCTTGCATGGAGAGAGAGAGAGAGATACAATTAGAACTGATGGTTATTAACCAGGTATCTTCATCTCTTGCGTTTTCATGAACAGTTAACCGCCTTTTCAGGCTGGCAAGAGGAACTTTTGGTTGTTTAGGAATTTGGGGGAGAGGATGGGTTAAGCTCTTATGAATTTTGGCAGTATCTGGTAAATTGAGTTAATTAAGCGGTCAAGCGAAATAACATCGGATCAGGAGTAATCCTAGCTTGATAATATTAAAAAATATTTTAAGAAATCTGGTTGGACTTAACCAGTTTTTTCTAGGCTAGCTAGTTTTTTCCCGAAATAACTCGGCCAGAAATAATTCAAGCCTCCTAGTCGATTCCTAGTTCAGAGTAGACTGGTTCAGATCTAATCTGTTGGATTAGTTCTTAAGTTGCCAAACTAACCATAATTTTTTTTAAAGCACTGAGGTCACAAATATTGCGGTAGTGTTAAAATCTCTTAAGATGTTATGACTTGTAAGAGACTTAAGATTTGACCATGCTCTCTCTTCTGTTCAGGAAGCTGTGCCTTGGTATAATACTATCTGATATGTATCAAATGTCCCTAAACACTCATTTGTAAGTTGGTTGGCGATCCAAAACAGGCTTCTTACTCAGGACAGATTGTTAAGGAGGGGTATAATAAGTTCAAATAATTGCTATCTCTGTTCTGGAGTAGACCAGGAAACAAGGGAGCACTTGTTCTTTGAATGCTCATATTCTAACGAAGTTTGGAATAGAGTTATGGAATGGTTGAACTTCTGCTGGAGATCTTGTCAATGGGATCACATTGTTGGCTGGTATTCTAACAGGTTGAGAGGAAGGGGTTTCAATCAAAAATTAAAGAGAATGGCACTAACGAATACAATTTACTGTCTATGGAGAGAGCGCAACATCAGGTTCTTCCAAGGCAAATATAAAGAAGTGGATCAAATGGTAAAGGAAATCAAGTTTGAAATTTTGATAATAGTGCTCAATAGCCCCTTAGCCTCTTATTGGGTTGAAGAGTAGACCTGCAGTATCCTTTCCTGGGGTGAAGCTAGATGTGCACGTTTCTGTGCATATTTGCATATTTTGATTGCAGAGCTCGTTCCTGCGCTTTTCGTGCTGATCATTCTGTTGAATCACCTTAAAGACGTAGCCTTTTGACAAGTTAAGGTTTGAAGTATTAGCACTATACGTATTTTGTGGTAATCTCCTCTGGTCAGTTCACAGAGGAATGTTTGTGGTCTTGAGCTCAGTAATTTCTATTGAGCTTGTTCTGTTGGAATCTCTCTTTTAAGATGAGATCTTTGCTGTAAATACATTCTTAAATTTGGTGATGAATAAATCTTTTTCAATTACCAAAAAAAAAAAAAAGATTTGAACCTCCTCATTTTGCTACAGGCTATGATGTATTCTTTAAGAAAATCCTAGATATCAAAGTAGGCATCAACATTGCAAAGTGGAGATCTACCAGGAAAAGGCATTGGAAAAAAAGTGTTAGGATGCTCCTATTCCCATCTCTACAACCCAGAGATAAACTAACGTACAATATAGCTGCATCAGTAAGCAAGAAGAAGAACACTCGATATTTACGCGGTTCGGTCGACCAACTTTGGCTTTTACCCACGGAGCAATAATATGAGAATTCCGCTATGCACGAGTGACGAGATTACAAGAGAAATCACTTATTTCCTCAATCTTTCAATCTCACATTAACATACACAACTACTATCTCATATCCTATCGAAGTCCTAGTCTCCTCCAAGGCCTTCTCACCTAAGTCCAAAGCCTTCTCACCTAAGAAAGAAATCCTAGAACTAACTTCATCTCAAGGGCCACTGGGCTTAAAGACTCACTAGATACTAACTAAACAGATACGAGACATATCTCAATAAAAACGTTTTAACTAGATACTAAACAGATACGAGACATATCTCAATAAAAACATTTTATTTATGAAAGCAAATAGACTAATTACATAATCTTTTGGTGTGCGACAAAACTCTCTTCTCTCCAACTTATGATTACTCTAAAACTTTATTACAAACTAGAGCATGTATATTAAAACAAAAAACTATCCTATATAATAATGCATAACTGACATGGGTAGAGGAAAGTGGGAATGACACTAGTAAAGAAGTAAGGGAAAAGAAAAGAAAAGAAAATTAAGATGGTGCGTTTGTGGGTTTTTTTTTCTTCTTTTTTTCTTTTTCTTTTTGTTGGGGTGGGGTGGGGTGGGGTGGGGGTGAGGTACAGAACTTCTTGAAGAATTGAGAACTCTCGTGGGTTCTTAGTGAGTGTGAATTTTTCATGCTCATCCTCATAGAAAGAAATAAAACTTTCAAATGAATGAGAAGATTTGAAGCATAAAACCAATATTTCGCAATACAAGTATTTTTCCCGTGCTCACATGGTTGAGTCTTACATGTAGAATAAATAATATGGAGCAAGTAGCAAAACTGAACCAGCATCATTAGCTTGGAAAGGTAGAGGCCTATTTTTTCTTTTTTTATGTATATCTGATTTGTTTGGTCTAAACATATTTCTTCTTTTTCCATATGTATGTGCTTTTAAATTGAATTGAACATAATTTTTTTTGAATTGATGCTTTTTATTTTCTATTTTTATATAAACTCTATTTTTAATGGATATGAGCATATAGATGGATTATGGTATAATCTAGTAGAAATGGGTTTAATTCATTTAAAAAGAATCATGTTTGTTCTACTTCTAATAGCAATGCATATGTGCCTAATAATGGGTTGAATCTTATGAAAAATCGTATATCTTCTTTAGATTCAACATTAAACAAATGCATTGATAATAATAAGAAACTTATGGACCTATGTGCAAAGTCACGTGTAAATTCTTCCAAACCACGCACTCACAATGCACATATGTATAGAAAAATTTATAAATGCTCTATTTGCGGCCGTAAAGGTCATCTTGCTAAATTTTTCTATGATACATGTAAACCCACAAATTCTAATACTAATGATTATTGTGCATCTCATAAAGTTTCATCACCACACATACACATGCATGCACCTATTGATCATCATAAGCCTGTAAATATGTTTAAGTGTGATTATTGTGGTAGGTTTGGCTATTTGGCAAAGCTTTGTTTTAATTTAAGAAAAGTCTCACATTTGCAAAATACTTTAAAAAATATCTTCTTTGTTTGCAAATGCTCCTCATGCACAATCTCATGGTCAACAAAAATAAGTGAGCCCATTTCATTGCACGTATTGCAATAGAATGGGTCATTTGCATGATTATTGTTATGACCAGACACGTGCACTAAATACGCCCAAATGGGGTCAAAATCCAAGGGCTTTGAATTTAATTGATAGGGGTCATGTCCCTAAACTCTTTGGTGCTAAGAGTGTTTGGGTGCCAAAATTGGTTTGATTTCCAAAACAATTTTTTAGCATTTTTGTTTTTGTTTCTTTTTTTTAGAAAACGTGTTTGCCAAACTTATTTTTTTCTTAATGTATATTGATCAAAATTTACCCAAATGATTATTTTTAATTACATACATTGATCAAACATTATTTTTGAAAATTTATTTTTCATTACATATTATGAATTTTATTGGCTTTGATGTTGATGAGAGATCTATATTTGAGCAACTCCCCAGATTTATTAATCTTTTTCTTTCAAATCATGTTTACCGGGTGCTAAAAGCTTTTATATGGGTTTAAACAAGCTCCAACAGCTTGACATGATCGCCTTTCTAGTTTTCTTGTCGAAAATGATTAAATTGATACACATTATTTTTTTTGGGATCATGTAGATAGGAAAGATGTGCCCCTTATTTATATTGATACAAAATCTCTATTAGCGGACATCTTTACCTAACCTCTTTGCGAAGAAATTATTTTCATCAAATAAGAGGTATATTGGGCATGTGTATCACTTAAATCATGTTTGCTTGATCATTTCTTGGTGTTTTTCAAACTTTTTAAACGGCCTACATAGTTTCATGGATGTTCATAATTTTCTTTCAATTTCAAATTGGGAATATATATCAAGATTTTCATTTGGAATTATATTTTTCATGATTTTTCATGATTTTCTGTCATGGATTTTCATGACTTTCATGTTTCCCTTTTCATTTGAACTTCCTTTGGTATCATTTGTGGCTTTCATCTCGATTTTCATGGATTCATGGATCCTCATGATTTATTTGGTATCATTTTCATGGACTTTCAAAATACTTTCATTTGCTATTACTTAAATTGTTTTTATGTATATTACATATGTACTTATGTTTGAGACCTTTATAATATCTTTCATAATGATATATCTATATGTGTTCTCTTGTCACTTTGTATGTGAGTTGTTATTAGCGTATTTTTATATCTATGTTTACTCACATATATACCTTATTATATTTTTATATGCTTTATGGTTTTTTGATAGGGGGAGTCTCCCTATCTCTTTCTATGTTCCTACTCACCCATGCTTATATGTAGGGGGAGCTTAATGCTATCTTTCTCTCTTATTGTTTTCTCCATTTTGATATTGACAAAGGAGGAGAAACAAGTGTATTGTGAGTATTCCATTTTTTTCTTGCATGAGGACACTAAATTGTATATTCATTTGTTATCATGCATATTTTATATACTCTTTGTGTAAATTGTTTGTCATCATCAAAAAGGAGAAGATTGTTAGGTCTCATATTTATGAGCCTATTATCTAATCCGGTTTGATGATTAACAAACAATTCCTAATAATATTTGTTAAGTGTTTGCATTTGATTGTTAGGTATTATGCACAAAGATCATATGTTGGAGGTTGGTTGGAATTGAGCTTAATGATGACATTCAAATGAGGTTGGAAGGAAATCGAAATGAAGCTGTCACAATTTAAGTCAAGATTCATCTTCGCTTCATCCACAACCAAGTCGAGCAAATTGAAGATCATTTGCCTTGGGTATAGTAGTCTAGGTTTATACTTTGTGTGTTTACACTTAGAGCTCAAAATTCATACACACACACAATTATTTTGATTTATTACCATTTTGGGTTATAGAATTAACTACACTATTTTATATATTTTCTTAAGTCTATTAATCTATTTGTAAGTATGCCAAAACGTGCTTGAAAATTTTTTATCAAAATCAAGTTTTAACGTTTTTGTATTTTTGAACGGCTTGCAAAATAAATGAGTTTTCACAAACGGGAAATGAATTTTGAGAAATTATTTCTAACATATTCTTTTTCATGTGTATAAATATTTTCCAAAGTTTTATCATTTTTTTAGTTGATTTACTACGTTAAATCGATTTTACAAAATCAAGTGTTCAGCAGTTTTTAGAATCTGGAATATCTATTTTTAAAACAATGAGTTCTCACAAATGTGAAGTGATATTTTAGAAATTTCTTTTTTAATATGTTTATATTCATGTGTAGAAATATTGTACCAAATTTTACTATTTTTGGAGCTGATTTTCTATTTTAAATTGAATTTAGAATATCAGCTCTACAAAATTTCAAAATCTGTTGTGCATGTTATCAGTCAACCGACACCCTTTCATCAGTCGACCATTACCCTTTCATTAGTCGACCAATAAGGTACAACCAGTTGACCGATCAGATCTCTTTTAGCTATCTATATTTTCAATTCATCAGTCGACTGATCCATGGTTATAAGTCGACCGATAACGGTCATTTTGGGATGTAACAGCTAGTTTTTGGCTGATTCTTTTAGTGAAGCTATATATATGCCTCATAACTCATTTATTTCACTTATGGAAGTTTAGAAAAAGGTTTTGCATGTGTGTTTAAGAGTTTTCAAGAGATAATCAAGTGTGTTTGTTTGTTTGAAGGAGTTTTACAAAGAGAAGGCTTTCAACTTCGTTTTTTTGAGGAGTTCAACCTCAAACCTTCATCTACATCTTTTTGTCTTCTTTGGAGAAGTTTTCTAAACTTATTTTCTAGACTAATCTTAATTTTGATCTATATATATATACAAGCTAGATTTACTTGAGTTTAATTTTGTTTTTACTCATTGTTATTCACACATGTAGGGTCAAAAAATTAAAGTTTGATTGATTTCTTGTTTTAAGAATGGGTTCGATCACTTAGTACGAATTCCTTACAATCACTCACTCTCTTTCTTGATTACAGAGGAAAAGAAGATCAATTTGACTTCTCTTTTGTTTAAAAGTGGGTTCTTTGTGGCGAAAGGATGCTTCTCTCGATGCTCAAGCGAGATTGCTTCCCGTTGACGATCAGATAAAGATCACAAAAAGTTTCTGATGGTGGCTTAGATCATGAGAATGCAGACACTAATCTCTCTTCACCCGATCACCAAAAATCTTCCAAAAAGTCCCCTCTTTATAGCCGCTCATAGCTATTTATAGAGTGTAGCACGTAACTGACGTGCTAAAATTGTGGATAGAGGGCGTAACTGCCTCCTCCAATTCAGCCTACGTTGGTTAATAGGGAGAAACATGCTCCTAAAGTTTAGCCCACGTAGCTGACTAAGTCTTCAAATCTGTTACAGCTGGATTTTCTACGGATGACGAGCCTCGCTGCATGGTAAGGTTTGTCAGATTGGATGAGCCTCAATATGCAGCGGGGTTCATCTTATAAGGTCAGCTTTGCAGTAGAGCAAACGTTGTCTTCACTGACTTCATCTGACGAGCTTCGTCTTCACTAACGAACTTCGTTTGACGAGCTTCGTCTTTACTAACGAACTTCGTCTTCGATATTTGAGTCCAACTGCATAGCAAGCCTTATGAATTTCCTTTTGACGAGTCTTGTCTTCACTGACATGCATTAAGCCTGATGAAAAGCTTTGTATTCACTGATGAACTTCACCTTCGATGATGAACTTTGAACCTCGTACCCAATGACGAGTTTCGAACCTCGTTTCCAATGACGATCTTCGTCTTTGATGTCAAGTCTCATTTTCAATGATGAGCTTCGAATCTCATTTCTAATGACGAGCTTTACCGAGCCTCGTTGTATGGTGAGCCTCGTTTCTGATATGGATCCTCGCTGGGTGGCGAGTCTCATCTTTGATTGAGACGAGGTTCATCACTATAATGACTTTCATCATATTTCGAAGTTCGACATTTTTTTAATGCCTACATAACCCTCTTCAAAGTTTTCAGACTTGAATTGGGTTGTATGGAGTCTGAAACACTTTGAATCCTCTTATGTTGAATTTGCCTGGTTCATCTGGATGAACTTAGCTTCACAATTCAATGCTTCTGTGAGCTCCACCATGAAGTTCGGCATTTGGCTGGCCCTCGTCTTTCCATGTGAATATTGTCAAACCCACGCTTATATGACACCTTACAACCTTATCAACAGTAACTGTTACACACTTTTTCTAGGCCTGATAGGTGGCTACCACCTGGTGCCTCGAGATCTCCTCCATGGATCTCGTCCACAGATCTCGTTGGGAAAGGGACTCATCCAACGATCTCAATCGAAGATCTCGGCCCTTGATTTGATTTTTCCTGCCTATATATATGGCGTCATCATACGAAGAGTCCTTTCTTCTTCTGATCATTTGATTTATCAAAACCCTTCACCTCCCAAATTTCAAACTTTTCTTTGAGAGCTTCTAATCCGAGACCAATGGCTCCTAAAACCGCTGTAAGCAAAGGCAAGGGCAAGAAGGTCGCCGGTCCTTCAAATGATCCCGCGGCTTTGCCCGCTTTCTCATGTAATAGATCTGAACACAAGATCTGTATTTTAACATAGATGAATCCCGTCTATTTTAGACTTGGGTTTCTTGAGGGAGACGAACGGTTTCTCTCTTTCTAAGGTGAAATTCATCTGAAAGATGACGTCTTTTGATTTGATGAATTTCGTTGTCTTGACATATTTTGTCTTTTTTCTGACGAACCTTGTTTGCCGATTGAATTTCATATGTCCAAATGCGTTGGCTATTTTGACGAGGTTCATCCTCAAGGTCTGTCAAATGAACTTTTGTTTGACTGACGAACTTCGTCTTTACTGATAACGTTCGTTGAATCAATGAAATTTGTCTTCACTGACAAGGTTTATCCAATAGACGAAGTTAGTTTAACTAACAAGGCTCGAAGTTCGTTGTTGGATGAGATTCGTTTATTTAACGAAGTTCGTTATTGGACGAGGTTCGTCTATCAAACGAAGTTTGTTATTGAACGAGGTTTGTCTATTTAACGAAGTTCGTTATTGGACGAGGTTCGTCTATTTAACGAAGTTCATTGCTGGAGTGACCTTCATATCATTAGGTAGTGACTTATCCTCTAGACTAATTTTGTTTGTCTTCTTTGTAGTTTTGCATCCCTCTGTTCCAATTCCTCAACGTGGTGCTTTCGAATCAGATGGTAGTCAAGCAATGGAATATGATTCACATTATTCCTCTCTTTAAAATATCCCTATGTTTGGGGATCTAGGACAAGAAGAACTTCGACTTCTCTCTAAGCCTTCGATTTCCACTTTTAGGTGTTTGATCACGGATGCTCCTTTAGAATTAGTCGATCATGATCACATCGTGAAGCCTGTTTTCCTATTTGGAGACTCTTCAGAGGATCCAGACTTATTGGAATTTGGAACCTATCGATGGCTTAGGACTGTGAATAGGCGCGTATGTTCTTGCCCCCGATGGAATGTGACTATTCTCTTACCACCTTGAAAATTGTTTCTGCTCTAAGGAAGATGGATTGGGACCTAACCCCAACACAAGATGGGGTTAGGACTGTGAATAGGCGCGTATGTTCTTGAAAATTGTTACTTGAAAATTGTTTCTGCTATTTTTCTAGAAGCAGCACAAAAATAGATAGTAGTAGTCGCTACATAACCGGATTGTACCTGGGACTGTTTCAGAGAGATTCACCCGTTGGTGAAACAACCAAGGAGGCTAACATTTTTGGTCGTGCTTTCTTTAATTTAAAGGGATAATTCCCGGCTAAGGACTTTAGGACTCCTGGTTGGTCATGTTGGAGTCCTACCTAGTGGTGACCTCGTGTTACCGAATATATTTTGTAGGAGAATCAGGAAGACCTGCAGAGTTATGGGCTTTATGCGCCCATTAGGGTGACACAACTTGGTTTAATGAATAACTCTCACCAATTTTTCGGTGTGTTAGAGTTATATAATCCTAACACCTGTACCTTCTTCACACCAAACGGTGAATTGAGAATTCCTCTTCATGAGATGGCTGAAGTCTCGGGGTTGCCATACGGAGGGTACCCTTTTGAGGAATATGTCATAGGGTACAAGTAGTTAACCGATTTGGAAAAGGAATACCCTCAAGTAGTTAAAACCTTTTGGAAAATACTATGCTACTACTACATTTGTATGAACACGGAGGTACGAGCTGATAAGAAAGGTGAAAAGCTCCTCGGCCATAACATCTGGGCGCATTACCATTTTAAGAACTTGAATCATAAGAAGGATCCCATAGTACCACTGGGTCCTTGTGAGGCACGCGAACTGTCTCGACGTATACTTGCCCATCTACCTATGTCTTATATGACATCTTCAGATAAGCATGGTTACTCGACAGGCATAACATTTGATAGTTACTTTTCTAATGTGGGGAACGGTTTCTTGTAAAGCCTTACTGGCAGGATATCTTATATTATGGCTCAAGCATATCGTCGTTCCGTCTGGTAGCTTTGATGCATTGCCGAGAGAGGTGGTATTCCTGACCGTTTATTTGGCGTACAGCCATTAATATGCTCTTCTACCTGCTATGATTGCCCGTGTCCATTGGGGATTGTGGTGCTTATGTCACACTTTTTGTTAAGGTGCTGAGAATCCAAAGGTAGAATTGCCCTACGCTTATCTCATAGCATGGTTCGTCATGCATTGTACCACACTTATGGGCACACCTTCCACTCGTGTAGAGGGAAAAGTTACTCCTTTCATTCAGAGATTGAAAAACTTAGACTGGAGTAATCATTATATAGCCTTGGTGAGACGTATTCATCAGGATCATAAGAATTTTGATTTCAACCGGTGCTTTTCTCATTTTATCGAGACCAGCTACGACCAAACTGTAGTAGACGAATCAAATGGTCAGGGTTACACTATACTATCACTCAGTTGCTTCACGTGGCTCCTGGGCATTCATCCCGGGTATCTCATTTATCGCTTTGGCCCAGTGTGTGTATTAGAGCCCTATCTGCCTTGCCGTTTTGCCCACCAATTTGGTTATGAACAGT
This sequence comes from Asparagus officinalis, assembly GCF_001876935.1. Lineage (NCBI taxonomy): Eukaryota > Viridiplantae > Streptophyta > Magnoliopsida > Asparagales > Asparagaceae > Asparagus > Asparagus officinalis. Next base: position 73,261,348 of record NC_033799.1, on the reverse strand, counting down.
TATATATTGGCAACCCCAATACTCAATTACAATCTGAGGGTTGTAGTCTGAATATTAGAGTAAGGGCTTGGTATTGGACCATCGCCGGAGGTACAGGTGCTTATTTCTCACTCCCACAAACAGGATCCTTGACCCTAGACAACACTTGCTTATTGCAAGTGGCATTACATGGCGAATGCAGAGATCCCAAACTTCAATATCAACTCATCGGGACTACACTTCATTTAGCATCGTTATAGGTCCGGGAACACTTCTAATAGGAGTCGCATATCGGGACTCAAAGAATTCTTATACGCTAAGGAAAACGTCGGCGTGGAAGAATCCTGACCTTCTAGCCCTCATGAGACTCAGAAAGAGGTGGATGCGGCTCGGGATGAGAGCACACTTCTGAGATCTACTCACGTTGATGAATACAGGAGTAATATACCCGCCGATCGGGACTCAAAGAATTCTTATACGCTAAGGAAAACGTCGGCGTGGAAGAATCCTGACCTTCTAGCCCTCATGAGACTCAGAAAGAGGTGGATGCGGCTCGGGATGAGAGCACACTTCTGAGATCTACTCACGTTGATGAATACAGGAGTAATATACCCGCCGCTGCTAGGGAGAATGAGGCTTTTGGAGCCAAAGTTGCTTTTGGTGAATTCGGGGATCCCGCTCATGCTGATGAGCTATTTGAGCACTTTCAACATGAGGCTTCTGAGAGTAGACTCTCCCCTCGACAATCCACTGAAGCTGTGTTTAGGGAACCCAATCCTGCCATAGGACCCACTGGTATGCTAGTCTTAGCTTATCGTAAGCTTTGAATTGTCACTTTGTTGATGTTTAATCTCTGACATTCCTTTTACAAAACGAGTTGAAGGAGATGAAGCTTCAAGGCAAGTGGGGGAGAAGTCCAAGGGATCGGGATTGATGATAAAATTCAAACGTGTCACAAAGAAACCAAGGCGAGAAGCTCTAGTGATGATCTCTCCTCCCATCAAACCAATTGGAGTTGACACAGAGTCGGAGTCTGAGGATGACATTCCACTATCTCAACTCCGTGTAAGATCATACTCTAAACCAAGTGTAACTGTTGAGGATGCTCTCGTTGCCCCTATTAGTCTAATCGAAGCTGAGATCGCTCTGAGCACAACTATTAAAACTGGAGTAGCTGCGGATACAACTGTAACTCTCAAAACAACTGTTGGAACAAAAGTTGTTTTGGATGTAGCTTCCGGAGCTGAGACTGAAATGACTACAAATTTTGTACCCACCAGTTCTATCATCTCAATGGAAATTCCAACTCTAGCATTAACTGTGTTTGCTGCTACTCCTACCACTATCGTTGCCGCTCCTGTAACCATTGTCACTGCTACTATAACCATTACAGCAACCACTGTGTTCACCCTAACGTTGATTTCTACAGAAGTGACGGCTATGTCTGCTAGCCAATCGGAAGTGACGCCTTCTAATGTCACACCCTCTTCTTCTTTTAACTTGGCAAAAGAATTCGGGGTGTCAATGGTTCAGAAGAATTTCCTCACCATCTTAAAGGAATCACCTCCTCAAGTATTAGATCATGGTGAGGATTTTACTGGGATTATGGTGGTACTGGAGCCTCTTTTGTATCTAATGCAGGACCTGACTAGCAGTATAGCCACGCTACCCTATTGGATGCATTTGGTAAAGGTTGAAAGCCTTTTCAAAAAGTGGCAGGATCGAAGCAATCAGTCTCTCCTCCCTATTGCTGAAGAGCGTGCTATGCAGCTCTTAAGACAAAGGGATGATTCTCTGTTTGAGCTCGAACACCTAGTGCTTGAGAAGAAGTAGAAGGTCAAAGAGCTCAGGGAAGTCAACGAAAAGTTGTCCAATGAGCACAAAAAGGTTGCTGATGCTAAACGTAACCAACAACGCTTAGTCAAATCTTATAGAGCTATGCTTACTGACATTTAAGCTAAGCTGATAGAAGCAGAGAAGGAGTTAAAGAGTGCAATAGAAATGCAGCAAACTTTGGCAACCCAACAGGAAGAACATCAAACATTGCTCCAGACTGAGTTTAATGATTTGGAGAAGCTAAGAAACACAGTAAGTAAAGTGAAAGTGTTTTCTGATGATGATTTGCTCAAGCAAGCAATGGTGGAGGTTGAAGCGGCACACCAAGAATCCGTAGGCTAACTTGCTGAGAAAATCCGCAAAACTGTTGAACATTTGTAATGATATTTTATCAATACAGTTATGCTTTTATCAATCAACTTTCTCCTCTATGCATTTTTGGTTTTTCTTTAATAAATTTCATTAGTCACGCAATGCTTTCATAATGGCATAAGACTTGTCTTAATGAGTCTCAACACTTAGAACTTTTTCAAAGTTGCTCTGGCGAGCCTCACTTCGTTGAAGCAAGGTTCATTGGTTTCAACGAGCTTCATCGTGATAATATTAGTCTTGGAACTTCAAGATGAAGTTTAAATCTCATTATGAATAAGCCTCGACATTCAACGAACTTCATCCATTAGAAGTTTTAGGGTGAGGTTCGACCTAATTATAACTAAATCTCACTATTCGAGTCTAGTACGAAATCATGACCTACGTTCTTTCAATGTTTGGATATAAGGTTCAAACTATTTTTTTCAACTAAACCTTAATATTTGGGAAATAGTGACCTTCATCCTTTTGAACCTTGGAGACAAAGTTCAAATTGATTTCAAATGAATCTTGATATTCGAGCTCGTTTGAAATAATGACCTTTGTTATTTTGAAATTCAAAGATGAGGTTCAAACTGGTCTCGATTAAGCCTCGAAATTCAAAGTCGATCGAGATAGTGACCTTCGTTATTTTGTCCTTCAAAGATGAGGTTCAAACTGATCTCAGTTGAATCTCAAAATTTGAGCTCCGCAGGAGACATGACCTTCGTCATTTTGGAATTTGGAATGAGACTTAATCTCATTAAATGAAGTCGATTGGACTCCAACAGTTCCCGAACTGTTGATCCACATGAATCCGTTGCTTTGTTAGGATAACAAAAAGTATTACTTAATGTACCCCTCTAAATCATGCTCTATCTGTGTTAAGTACGAACACATTGAATGCGTCTCTTTAGTTCCAACGCTTCTTGACCATCTGGCGATCAGGGATTTGCGTAACGGATCCTAGCCACTTGGTTGACTTCTTTTCCTATAAATAGGCCATCGCTCTTCAAGAAGAATCATCACCTTCTTCTTTGAGCCCTGTTACAAAATGATTCAGAGGAGTTTTTGATTTTCAATGTTCCCCACTTTATCTCCTTCACGGATTCAAGCTTTTCTATCTTCGATGATCATCGCCGGTGAGGTAGGCAAAATTGATATCAATGTCCCTTTGATCGACGCCACTGTTTGACACTAGAGGGGGGTGATTAGTGTCTTATTCTAATCTAATCTGATTTTATGCCAATTAAAACTAATTAACAAATTATTCTAGCAAGAGAGATATACAATATGTTACAAACAAGAATAAGCAATATGAACAAAGGGCAATATCCTAGTAATGAGATATACTATGAGATATATGCAAGGATATATAATTAACACAAGGGTAAACAATCTAAACTAGATAGTGGGCAATATAATCAACAAGCAATATACAAAGGCGATATAAGATATGAACATAAAAATAAGTGCACCAATGCAATCACAAACAAACGATATGATTACGAAGTTCGCTCCCTACGACCTACGTCTCCGCTCCTCACCTCGAGGAGATCTCCACTATCATAACCGGGTTTTCTATATTTACCCGAACAACGTTTACACCTCACAATACGGTTTTCTAGATTATCGAAAACTCTACAACTAACACACTCTTGTAATCCCACTCTACACCCTCTCAAGTGTTGAACTAGACGTGTCTCCCTCAAGTGCTCAATACAACATCTCCCTAGGTTCGTCAACCGACACCACTCCTCTTGGGACGATCCCCGACTCTCGCCACATATTTTTCTCGGTGTACAAGTGTATTACAAAGTATATACTCACAATTAGGCTCAATACAATAAATGTTTGTTCTTTACTATGGATGAGAACACAATGAAAGTTCACACTCAATTATTACAACTCTCATCAACCCAAATATACTATGTATGAAAATACAATAAGCTCAAGTGGGTGTGTGTAGACAATGAGTGAAATAAAATCTACCTCAAATAGCATACTAGCAACAATAAGAATATGAAAATCAATAATAAAATTGCTAGAGAAAAGAGTTAGAAAACTTCTCTATAAACTCAAAGGAGAGGATGAATAAGATTGAGAATGAATCCCTCAATTTACAATGTAAGCTTCCTACTTTGTAAACAAAAACCAAACTTAAAACAAACTGTAAAACCCTCATGTTGGTAGAAGAGGGGTTGAGGGGTTTTTATAGGAAGAGAAACCAATAGCCAAAACCCTGAACAAAACAACAAAATCCTAAAAAATCAGGAATACGATTCTGTACCTAATATAGCCGTTGGGCTATCGGCGGTCGACCGTGAAATTCTCGCGGACGACCGCGAGGCACTTTTGAACCTGAGAAAACTTCTAGAGAGTTCGACGGTCGACCGTGGCGATCGATCGTGGGAATTTACAACTTAACGATCGACCGTGGCAGTCGACCGTGAAAGTTTTTGCTGCCTCCTGAGGGGAAAACAAAGGCGCGGTCGACCGTGGACCGTAAACTGACATGAGAAAACGGGTTTGAAAGTTGATTTTTTGATTTTAAAACCTTGTTTAAAAATATCAAATAAATTCAGAAAATATAAAACTTTAGGAAATGATTGTAAAATGATAATACACATGCTACAAAAACTGGTTTTAAAAAAAGACCTCCCAAATGAGAAATATCATCATTTTGCAAAATAGTCCAAAGCATGAAAATGTGAACGCATGAGTTTTGATATTTTTAGCTTAACCATGTTTTGAAACATTACAAAATGATTTTATAGACTTAAAGAAAGATATAAACTATTTTTATGAAGTTTATAAACAATGAATACAATATTTTCACAAATACAATAGAATATAAAATATATGAGTATGTATATGAATATATATTTGTTTCATATCTATGAAATTAAACCAAAATAACTTATCCACATAGAAAACAAACATGTATACATAATTTTTGGAATTTATTTGTAAAAACTTTGTTTGTGGATAAAACTAAAAACCAAGATGTATATGTTATATATATATAACTATATATATACAAGGAAACCAATATAATGTGTGTGTATATATGATTGAGCTTAAAGTACTAACACACATAATATAAACCTAAACTAATGTTACCCAAGCTTGATCTTGATCTTTAATAAGCTTGACTTGGTACACATTACGGATGAAGCTAGAACTTGGATCTTCAACTTGAATTGTAAGGCTTCACTCCATAATTCTGCAAACCTCCATTTGATATGATCGTGAATGCTCGATTCCATGCATCCTCCAACACGTTGTTTGCCTAAAATAAATATGAAAATACAAACACTAGACAAACAACATTGAAGTAAATTGTTTGTTAAACATCATCAAAACAAGAAGGCCAACAATCTCCCCCTTTTTGATGATGACAAACAATTTACAAAAAGGATATATGCATGAAAGAAAATGAATATACAAAGTATAATATATCATCAAAAAGGATATATGCATGAAAGAAAATGAATATACAAAGTATAATATATCATGCATATAAACAAGAAAGGATATACTCATAATATTTCTTCCCCTTTGACAACATCAAAAAGGCGAAAACAAAAGACTGAAGAGAGCATAAGCTCCCCCTAACAATATGCATGAGTGAGTATAAAAACAATAATAGAAAAGGGAAGACTCCCCCTATCAAAATGCCATATAGAGTATATGAAATGGAGATCAAGGAAAAACATGTGAGCAAACATAAATAAAAAATATGATAAATATTACTCACATACAAAACGATAATGAGAACACATATAAATATGTCAAAATGAAAATAGTGTCTCATTAACACAAAAAAATATAAAAGCCATATAAAATAATAGATTTATGAAAACAAAAGAAGAGGAACATGAGAATTATGCAAAAAGTTTTCAAATGAAAACGAATCAACCAAAAGAAATCATAAATCAAAGTTTATATTTAAAAACAATGTTTGATCAATAAATACGAATCAACCAAAAGAAATCATAAATCAAAGTTTATATTTAAAAACAATGTTTGATCAATAAATAGAACTTTCTTTGTAGAACTTGATCAAACCATTTATATTTAAAAACAATGTTTGATCAATAAATAGAACTTTCTTTGTAGAACTTGATCAAACCATATATAGAATGCATTATAAGGCACACATAGATGATCCATAAGCACAAACACATAAATATCATCATATTAGTGAAGTATAATGAATTCAAAAAAACAAATTAAAACAAGATTTTTGACAAAATGCAAGAGAGGTAACAATTTATCAAGCTCTTAAGCTTGTAACAACCCATATAAGGACTTTTAGTACCCGGTAAACATGATTTGGAAGTAAACACCCAATAAACCCAGAGGGTTATATAAATATAAACCTTTCATCAAAACAAAACCAATAATCATGAAAACAAAAGAATTTGACCAATAAAAGGAATTGTTTTCATAAATTTTAAAATACATTTTTCAAAACCAAGAAAAAAAATAAAAACACTAAAATTCTTGTTTTAAAATCAAATTTGTTTTGGTACCCAAGTATTCTTGGTACCAAAAGGTTTAGGGACATGACCCCTATCATTTAAGCTCAAAGCCCTAGGGTTATGAACTCATTTGGGCGTATCTAGTGCACGGGTCTGGTCATAGCAATAATTATGCAAATGACCCATTCGATTGTAATAAGTGCAATGAAGAGGATGCATTTGGTTATGTTGACCATGTGGATGTGCACGAGGAACATTTGCAAATAAAAATAGTCTTTTAAGATTATTTTGCAAATGAGAAATATTTTGAAATAATGTTGGTCTACTTGAAATATTTTACGATTTAGAAACTTTTCGCAAATCAAAACAAAACTTAGCTAAGTGACCAACTCTATCACAAAAATCACAGTGATACACATTAGCATGCTTATGATGAACAATAAATGCATGTGTGTGTACATGTGATGAAGAGACTAGATGAGATGCATAAGGAGCATTGACATTTTTATATTTGTGTGCATCATAGCAAAATTTAGCTAAATGGCCTTTACAACCACAAATGGAGCACTTGTAAACTTTGCTATGCAAGTGTGCATAGTGTGTAGGTGATTTATAAGTTACAGCACTAGAATTAGCACACTTGTCCATAAGTTTCTTATGATTATCAATATATGTATTTAATGTTGAATCAAAACAAGATATGCGGTTTTTCACATGATTCAACTCATCATTATACATACAAGCATTAGAAATAGAAGTAGATAAAACATGATCATTTCTAAATGAATTAAACTCATTTCTAATAGTTTCTACTTCTAATGAATTAAACTCATTTCTAATAGTTTCTACTTCTATCATGGCATCATTATTAGCATGAGTTAAGCTAGTAATAGATAAAGACATGTTATTATTTACTTCTATCATGGCATCATTATTAGCATGAGTTAAGCTAGTAATAGATAAAGACATGTTATTATTTTCCGAACTTAATAACTCATTGTTTTCTTTCAAAATAGCATTCTCTTTAACAACAATATCAAGTTGGGAAGCTAGCGACTCATGATCGGATTTCAAATCTACGTGCTTGCTTTTAAGATTAATAAAATTATTTTGCAATTTAGTATAGACATGAGATAATTTCTCATATGCACAAGCGAGTTCATCAATAGATAAGTCATTATCGGAATCGAAATCGCTTACTACATAAGAGTTATCCTCTTGTGGCTATGTGCATGATGCTCCACATGAACTTGAAGAAGATTCCTCCAAAGGTTGTCGGATTGCCTCCAAGTCCCCTTGATGTGCTTCAATGAATTTCTAAAGTTTGTAAGTACTATTAAAATGAACAAATTTGTTAGAAAAGGATGAGTCAAAAGCATTAAGCAAAAATTCTAACAAAAGCTTGTTTATTGTAAATATTTTATTATCATGATCGCTCCACTTGGATTTCTCCAATATGGGCACATTATATGCACAATCAATAACTTCCCATAAGTCAATATTTCTAGATTCAACAAATATTTTAAATTTAGAGCACCATTAAGCATAAGGGAAATTTCTATATTTTGGAGCAATATTTGGATTATAGCCTAAACGAAATACATTTATATTCATGATATATATGTGAATATATGCAAGCAAGACAAATGTAATCATAACTAGATTAGCACAAATAAGATAACTTGGATCTTTTAACTCAAGGCGATTAGTCCTTAAATCAAAGAGCACCAAGCTCTGATACTAATTGTTTGACCCTAGAGGGGGTGGGGGGTGATTAGGGTCTTATGCTAATCTAATCCGATTTTATGCCAATTAAAACTAATTAACAAGTTATTCTTGTAAGAGAGATATACAATATGTTACAAGCAAGAATAAGCTATATGAACAAAGGGCAATATCCTAGCAATGAGATATACTATGAGATATATGCAACGATATATAATTAACACAAGGGTAAACAATCTAAACTAGATAGTGGGCAATATAATCAACAAGCAATATACAAATACGATATAAGATATGAACATAAAAATATGTGCGCCAATGCAATCACAAACAAACGATATGATTACGGAGTTCGGTCCCCACGACCTACGTCTCCGCTCCTCACCTCGAGGAGATCTCCACTATCACAAATGGGTTTTCTACGTTTACCCGAATAACGTTTACACCTCACAATACGGTTTTCTAGATTACCGAAAACTCTACAACAAACACACTCTTGTAATCCCACTCTACACCCTCTCAAGTGTTGAACTAGACGTGTCTCCCTCAAGTGCTCGGATACAACCTCTCCCAAGGTTCGTTAACTAACGCCACTCCTCTTGGGACGATCCTCGACTCTCGCCGCACACTTCTCTCAGTGTACAAGTGTATTACAAAGCATATCCTCATAATTAGGCTCAATACTGTAGACGTATAAAAATGCCTATAGATATGAATATATCCCTATCTAAGTTAGAGGAAATCATCCAAAGCCAAAAGAAGCAAAGGAACATGTGAAACAACATAGAAGAACAATATGAACACCCACGACAAGAAACACTGACGCGCATTTGCGCGGTAGTGGAAGATGTTGTGCATACAAACAGAGTGATATGCCTATGGGAATTTGTAGATCTCTTCGATAGCTTTCCAACGCATCTTGGATCACCTCATTCCGACATCGGACGAGGAAGTTAGAGCCAAAATACCCGAGAGGTCGCAAACTACATCGAAGGTGCGCGGCAGTGTACACTGCCGTGGAAATAGCGCGACAGTACAAGGTGTCGTGCAAATAAACAGAGTGTAGTGCCAATGGGAAGTTGTAGAGATCTTCGATAGCTTTCCAACGCATCTTGGATCACCTCATTCCGACATCGGACGAGGAAGTTAGAGCCAAAATACCCGAGAGGTCGCAAACTACATCGAAGGTGCGCGGCAGTGTATACTGCCGCGGCAATAGCGCGACAGTACAAGGTGTCGCGCAAATAAACAGAGTGAAGCGCCAATGAAACGTTGTATAGCTCTTCGATAGCTTTCCAACACATCTTAGATCACCTCATTCCGACATCGGACGAGGAAGTTAGAGCCAAAATACCCGAGAGGTCGCAAACTGCATCGGAGGTGCGCGGCAGTGTATACTGCCGCGGTAATATATTGCACATTTAAGCCATGATATGGTCCAAATCTAAAGAAACTCAAAAGACAAAAGTTGTAGATCTCTTCGTCAGCTTTCTAACTCATCTTGGATCACATCATTCCGACATCGGACGAGGAAGTTAGAGCCAAAATACTCGAGAGGTGTGTGGCAGTGGTAACTGCCGCGGCAATGCGCGACACCACGTACTGTCGCGGCCACTGGGAAGCTGAACACGTCATTTTTGATAGTTTTCTCGAGTTTTGTGCAGTCCACATGACTTATTAACTGCTGGGGGTCACTTATGAACGTGGGGGAAGCAGTTACAAGCGAAAATCATGCCCACTAACCTCATAAAAAGATGGTATTTAAGTAGTGGGACGGCGGTTACAAAAGAGAGCTGATTAGAGAGCATCCAAGAGGGGAAAGGGCGGATTAGAGCAGAGGGCCTGGAGTTTTGGTGAATTAGAGCAAGAGAGAGAGTCTTCCTTCTTCACAAACATCCTCAAGAAGCTTCTGGCGATTCCTAGAGATCTAAGCTCTGACTTGATCTTTAGAAGAGTGAACATCTTACATCGATAAGATATTCGCTTCAAATTCTTACTTCGATAAACGAAGGAAGAATTCCCAAAACCTTCACGATTCAATCAGAATCTGTGAATCGGTGGTCCACGGGCTAACGCACCCCCGGCATAGGCAAAGATCCCACGCAAGCAGCGATCCAAACAACGATCCTGCGTTTGTTTCTAAAAAGTTGTAATTTTTATTTTGTTGTGTAAAAGAAGTCTTATAAAAAGACTATTTCTTTTGAATTTGTTGTAATCGACTGAAGATATAATGAATTCCATAACGAGAGCAACTTTTGACGTTTTGAATTTGTTGTAATCGACTGAAGATATAATGAATTCCATAACGAGAGCAACTTTTGACGAAAACAAATACAATAAATATTTGTTCTCTACTATGGATGAGAACACAATAAAAGCTCACACTCAATTGTTACAACTCTCACCAACCCAAATATACTATGTATGAAAATACAATAAGCTCAAGTGGGTGTGTGTAGACAATGAGTGAAATAAAATCTAACTCAAATAGCAAACTAGCAATAATAAGAATATGAAAATCAATAATAAAATTGCTAGAGAAAAGAGTTACAAAACTTCTCTATAAACTCAAAGGAGAGGATGAATAAGATTGAGAATGAAACCCTCAATTTTCAATGTAAGCTTCCTACTTTGTAAACAAAAACCAAACTTAAAACAAACTGTAAAACCCTCTTAAACTTGTTTAAAACTTTCTCCAATTCTTGTTGGTAGAAGAGGGGTTGAGGGGTTTTTATAGGAAGAGAAACCAATAGCCAAAACCCTGAACAAAACAACAAAATCCCAAAAAATCAGGAATACGATTCTGTACCTAATATAGCCGTTGGGCTATCGACGGTCGACCGCGAGGCACTTTTGAACCTGAGAAAACTTCTAGAGAGTTCGACGGTCGACCGTGAAATTCTCGCGGACGACCGCGAGGCACTTTTGAACCTGAGAAAACTTCTAGAGAGTTCGACGGTCGACCGTGAAATTCTCGCGGACGACCGCGAGGCACTTTTGAACCTGAGAAAACTTCTAGAGAGTTCGACGGTCGACCGTGGCGATCGATCGTGGGAATTTACAACTTAACGATCGACCGTGGCAGTCGACCGTGAAAGTTTTTGCTGCCTCCTGAGATCGTGGGAATTTACAACTTAACGATCGACCGTGGCAGTCGACCGTGAAAGTTTTTGCTGCCTCCTGAAGGAAAAACAAAGACGCGGTCGACCGTGGCGGTCGACCGTAAACTGACATGAGAAAACGAGTTTGAAAGTTGATTTTTTGATTTTAAAACCCTGTTTAAAAATATCAAATAAATTCAGAAAAATATAAAACTTTAGGAAATGATTGTAAACATGATTATACACATGCTACAAAAACTGGTTTTCAAAAAGGACCACCCAAATGAGAAATATCATTATTTTCTAAAATAGTCCAAAGCATGAAAATGTGAACACATGAGTTTTGACATTTTTAGCTTAACCATATTTTGAAACATTACAAAATAATTTTATAGACTTAAAAAAAGATATAAAGTATTGTTATGAAGTCTATAAACAAAGAATACAATATTTTCACAAATATAATAGAATATGAAACATATGAGTATGTATATGAATATATATTTGTTTCATATCTATGAAATTAAACCAAAACAACTTATCCACATAGAAAACAAACATGTATACATAATTTTTGGAATTTATTTGTAAAAACTTTATTTGTGGATAAAACTAAAAACCAAGATGTATATGTATATATAACTATGTATATATATAAAAACAAAACTTGTGTTGTATATATATATATATAACTATATATATACAAGGAGACCAATATAATGTGTGTGTATATATGATTGAGCTTAAAGTACTAACACACATAATATAAACCTAAACTAATGTTACCCAAGCTTAATCTTGATCTTCAATAAGCTTAACTTGGTACACATTACGGATGAAGCTAGAACTTGGATCTTCAACTTGAATTGTAAGGCTTCACTCCATAATTCCGCAAACCTCCATTTGATATGATCGTGAATACTCGATTCCATCCATCCTCCAACACGTTGTTTGCCTAGAATAATTACGAAAACACAAATACTAGACAAACAACATTAGAAGTAAATTGTTTGTTAAACATCTTCAAAATAAGAAGGCCAACAATTTCCCTCTTTTTGATGATGACAAACAATTTACAAAAAAGATATATGCATGGAAGGAAATGAATAAACAAAGTATAATATATCATGCATATAAACAAGAAAGAATATACTCGCAATATTTCTCCCCTTTTAACAAGAAAACAAAAGAATGAAGTAAGCGAAAGCTCCCTCTATCAATATACATGGGTGAGTATAAAAACAATAATAGAAAAGGAAAGACTCCCCCTATCAAAATACCATATGGAGTATATGAAATGGAGACCAAGGCAAAACATGTGAGCAAGCATAGATAAAAATATATGATAAATATTACACACATACAAAAAGACAATGAGAACACATATAAATATATCAAAATAAAAATGGTGTCTCATTAACACAAAAAAATATAAAAGCCATATAAAAGAATAGATTTATGAAAACAAAAGAAGAGGAACATGAGAATCATGCAAAAAGTTTTCAAACAAAAACGAATCAATCAAAAGAAATCATAAACCAAAGTTTATATTTAAAAACAATGTTTGATCAATAAATAGAACTTTCTTTGTAGAACTTGATCAAACCACATATAGAATGCATTATAAGGCACACATTGATGATCCATAAGCACAAACACATAAATATCATCATATAAGTAAAGTATAATGAATTCAAAAAAACATATCAAAACAAGATTTTTGACAAAATGCAAGAGAGGCAACAATTTATCAAGCTCTTAAGCTTGTAACAACCCATATAAGGACTTTTAGTACCCGGTAAACATGATTTGGGAATAAACACCCAATAAACCCGGAGGGTTATATAAATACAAACCCCTCATCAAAACAAAACCAATAATCATGAAAACAAAAGAATTTGACCAATAAAAAGAATTGTTTTCATAAAAGTTAAACATACATTTTTCAAAACCAAGAAAAAGAAAAATAAAAACACTAAAATTCTTGTTTTAAAATCAAATTTGTTTTGGTACCCAAGTATTCTTGGTACCAAAAGGTTTAGGGACACGACCCCTATCATTCAAGCTCAAAGTCCTAGGGTTATGAACCCATTTGGGCGCATTTAGTGCGCGGGTCCGGTCATAGCAATAATTATGCAAATGACCCATTCGATTGTAATAAGTGCAATGAAGAGGATGCATTTGGTAATGTTGACCATGTGGTTGTGCACAAGGAATATTTGCAAATAAAGATAGTCTTTTAAGATTATTTTGCAAATGAGAAATATTTTGAAATAATGTTGGTCTACTTGAAACATTTTGCGATTTAGAAACTTTTCACAAATCAAAATAAAACTTAGCTAAGTGACCAACTCTATCACAAAAATCACAGTGATACACATTAGCATGCTTATGATGAACAATGAGTGCATGTGTGTACATGTGATGAAGAGACTTGATGAGATGCACAAGGAGCATTGACATTTTTATATTTGTGTGCATCATAGCAAAATTTAGGTAAATGGCCTTTACGACCATAAATGAAGCACTTGTAAACTTTGCTATACAAGTGTGCATAGTGTGTAGGTGATTTATAAGTTACAGCACTAGAATTAGCACATTTGTCCATAAGTTTCTTATGATTATCAATGCATGTGTTTAATGTTGAATAAATACAAGATATGCGGTTTTTCACATGATTCAACTCATCATTATGCATACAAGCGTTGGAAATAGAAGTAGATAAAACATGATCATTTCTAAATGAATTAAACTCATTTCTAATAGTTTCTACTTCTACCATGGCATCATTATTAGCATGAGTTAAGCTAGTAATAGATAAAGATATGTTATTATTTTCCAAACTTAATAACTCATTGTTTTCTTTAAAAATAGCACTCTCTTTAACAACAATATCAAGTTTGGAAGCTAGCGACTCATGATTAGATTTTAAATCTACGTGCTTGCTTTTAAGATTAATAAAATTATTTTGCAATTTAGTATAGGCATGAGATAATTTCTCATATGCACAAGCAAGTTCATCAATAGATAAGTTATTATCGGAATCGGAATCGCTTACTACACAAGAGTTATCCTCTTGTGGCCATGTGCATGATGCTCCACATGAACTTGAAGAAGAATCCTCCAAAGGTTGTCGGATTGCCTCCAAGTCCCCTTGATGTGCTTCAATGAATTTTCAAAGTTTTTAAGCACTATTAAAATGAACAAATTTGTTAGAAAAGGATGAGTCAAAAGCATTAAGCAAAAATTCTAACAAAAGCTTGTTTATTGTAAATATTTTATTATCATGATCGCTCCACTTAGATTTCTCCAATGTGGGCACATTGTAAGCACAATCAATAACTTCCCATAAGTCAATATTTCTAGATTCAACAAATATTTTAAATTTAGAGTACTATTGAGCATAAGGAAAATTTCTATATTTTGGAGAAATATTTGGATTATAGCCTAAACGAAATACATTTATATTCATGATATATATGTGAATATATGCAAGCAAGACAAACGTAATTATAACTAGATTAGCACAAATAAGATAACTTGGATCTTTAACTCAAGACGATTAGTCCTTATATCAAAGAGCACCAAGCTCCGATACCAATTGTTTGACCCTAGAGGGGGAGTGATTAGGGTCTTATGCTAATCTAATCCGATTTTATGCCAATTAAAACTAATTAACAAGTTATTCTTGTAAGAGAGATATACAATATGTTACGAGCAAGAATAAGTAATATGAACAAAGGGCAATATCCTAGCAATGAGATATACTATGAGATATATGCAACGATATATAATTAACACAAGGGTAAACAATCTAAACTAGATAGTGGGTAATATAATCAACAAGCAATATACAAATACGATATAAGATATGAACATAAAAATAAGTGCGTCAATGCAATCACAAACAAACGATATGATTATAGAGTTCGGTCCCCACGACCTACGTCTCTGCTCCTCACCTCGAGGAGATCTCCACTATCACAACCGGGTTTTCTACGTTTATCCGAATAACGTTTACACCTCACAATACGGTTTTCTAGATTACCGAAAACTCTACAACTAACACACTCTTGTAATCCCACTCTACACCCTCTCAAGTGTTGAACTAGGCGTGTCTCCCTCAAGTGCTCGGATACAGCCTCTCCCTAGGTTCATTAACTAACGCCACTCCTCTTGGGACGATCCTCGACTCTCGCCGCACACTTCTCTCAGTGTACAAGTGTATTACAAAGCATATCCTCATAATTAGGCTCAATACAATAAATATTTATTCTCTACTATGGATGAGAACACAATAAAAGCTCACACTCAATTGTTACAACTCTCACCAACCCAAATATACTATGTATGAAAATACAATAAGCTCAAGTAGGTGTGTGTAGACAATAAGTGAAATAAAATCTAACTCAAATAGCAAACTAGCAATAATAAGAATATGAAAATCAATAATAAAATTGTTAGAGAAAAGAGTTAGAAAAATTCTTTATAAACTCAAAGGAGAGGATGAATAAGACTGAGAATGAATCCCTCAATTTGCAATGTAAGCTTCCTCCTTTGTAAATAAAAACCAAACTTAAAACAAACTGTAAAACCCTCTTAAACTTGTTTAAAACTTTCTCCAAGTCTTGTTGGTAGAAGAGGGGTTGAGGGGTTTTTATAGGAAGAGAAACCAACAGCCAAAACCACAAACAAAACAACAAAAATCCTAGAAAATCAGGAATACGATTCTATACCTAATATAGCAATTGGGCTATCGGCGTTTGACCGTGAAATTCTCGCGGTCGACCGCGAGGAACTTTTGAACCTGAGAAAACTTCTAGAGAGTTCGATGGTCGATCGTGACGGTCGATCGTGGGACTTTACAGCTTGACGGTCGACCGTGACGGTCGACCGTGAAAGTTTCTGCTACCTCCTGAGGGAAAAATAAAGGCGCGGTCGACTGTGGCGGTCGACCGTAAACTGACATGAGAAAACGGGTTTGAAAGTTAATTTTCTGACTTTACAACCCTGTTTAAAAATATCAAATAAATTCAAAAAAATATAAAACTTTGGGAAATGATTGTAAACATGATTATACACATGCTACAAAAACTGGTTTTTAAAAAGGAACTCCCAAATGAGAAATATCATTATTTTGCAAAATAGTCCAAAGCATGAAAATGTGAACACATGAGTTTTGACATTTTTAGCTTAACCATATTTTGAAACATTACAAAATAATTTTACAGACTTAAAGAAAGATATAAACTATTGTTATGAAGTCTATAAACAATGAATACAATATTTTCACAAATACAATAGAATATGAAACATATGAGTATGTATATGAATATATATTTGTTTTATATCTATGAAATTAAACCAAAACAACTTATCCACATAGAAAACAAACATGTATACATAATTTTTGGAATTTATTTGTAAAAACTTTGTTTGTGGATAAAACTAAAAACCAAGATGTATATGTATATATAACTATGTATATATATAAAAACAAAACTTGTGTTGTATATATATATAACTATATATATACAAGGAGACCAATATAATGTGTGTGTATATATGATTAAACTTAAAGTACTAACACACATAATATAAACCTAAACTAATGTTACCCAAGCTTGATCTTGATCTTCAATAAGCTTGACTTGGTACACATTGCGGATGAAGCTAGAACTTAGATCTTCACTTGAATTGTAAGGCTTCACTCCACAATTCCGCCAACCTTCATTTGATATGATCGTGAATGCTCGATTCCATCCATCCTCCAACACGTTTTTTGTCTAGAATAAATACGAAAACTTAAACACTAGACAAACAACATTAGAAGTAAATTGTTTGTTAAACATCATCAAAACAACAAGGCCAACAGCCACTACTTTAGGTAAACACTGATGAAGTCATACATCTCTCCACCAGCGCAAAATTTGTGTTTAGAAAAATTAAGCCTTTGTTGGGTAGATGAACAATCTTTCCCTTAGCTATTCGTTGCATTTCTTGTATGATGAGACCTGTTGGTTTGATGAAGTTCACTCTTTTAACCATATTCCTCAGTTGAAAGATATATATCTTTCCAACGAAACTCGTTGGTTTGATGAGGCTCCTTCGTTTGACGAGGTTCACTTATTTGATGAGGTTCACTTGTCTGAGGAACCTCGTGCTAACTTTATCCTTTTACCCTTTGCAGTGGCTCGTCCATTTGAGAATTTTTTAAACTTTCAGGACTGAAGTTGGAATTTGTTTTAACAACTTGCTGGACTTTCAAATGCAACTGTAATGACCACGAATTTTCAATACTAGTTTAAATAATTTTTTGGTATTTTAAAATATTCAAATTATTATTTTCAAAAGAGTATTTATATTTTCTTAATTTTCTAGAATTTTCTACGATTTAAAAAAAATCCTATTTTATATTTATTTTATGATTTTGATAATTATAAATTAAATTATTATGGTGAAAATTTTTTAAATTAATATTGGTCATTTATTATTGTTATTGTTATTATTATTATTGTAATTAATTTATATTATTTCTCTAAGCCCTAATCATATATATCTACATCATTTTCTCTCTCTCACTCTTCCTCTCTCTCTCTCTCTCAATCTCTCTCTCTCTCTCTCTCTCTCTCATTTTCTTCTCATCACCGTCGCCAGCTTCCTCTCTCTCTCTCTCTCTCTTTCGTACCCTCTCTCCTCCCTCAACCGCAGCACCATCGCCCTCACTCCAACTCACCGACCTCCTCTGACAGCTCCCCTAACTCCTCCGCTAACTCTGACAGTTCCCCTAACTCCGCAACAAGATCCCTTTTCTATGATTTTTTTCATTCATTTTAATTCTTAGATTTGTCGTGATTTAAGTATGTGCAAAATTCCATTTTTTAATTATCATTTATTAGAAGTTTAGACTGTTATAAATTATCTGCACATACTAAATTGTGATATAATTATCTGTGTGGGTTTGTTTGATGAATAATATTAATAAATCATAATAATATGATAAATAGTATTTTCAAAATAATTATAATAAATTAAAAAATTTATTTTGACAACGAAATCATTTTAGGGATTTTATAATATATTAAAAGAATTTATTTTTAGAAAACAAATTATTTTAGATTAATTATAATGAGAAATGATTTAAAATGAATTATATTGGGAAAATATTATTTTCTAAATTATATAGATGTTGTTTATGATTTATAATTCTTAGATTTAATTATATGATATGCCATGATTTATTTGCACATGATCAGTTGTATTTATTATTTTCTTGTTGTGATCAAGAACTATTAGTAGTTCATGACTTAGTAGCTTTGTGCGTCATGAACAAGACTTAGTGACATGTGTGTGTGCATTGACTAAATTTTGGAGATGGACCAGAGATCTAGTGTAAGTTATGTTTGTTGACTTAGAAAAACAAGAAGAGTTAGGGTGAGAAAGTCTTGGTTCTTGTTATCAGATGTGGCTATTGATATAGCTTCCAGGCTCACACCAGTGAATTCGTGTAGTCATTGGGGTTGGTTTGTTGGGATAAAGTTAATTCGTGTAGTCACTTTGGTTAGTTAATTTGTTTAGTCACCCGAGTTTTGCTTGAGTTCGGACCAGGTCGAAATCGGATTGCGTGTGGTCCTCTGACCGATTCGTGTAGCGGCATTAGATGCATGTAAAAGATTTGTGAATAGTCAGTTATCCGATAATATGAACGTTGACTCTATGTGAGAAATGGACCGGTAGCCTGTTATAGAATGGTTAGTTACATGGCCTCATTACTTAGATAATTATGGATTCTTGTGAGATGTGGACTAGTTATATTTCTTTTCATACATAGATCAGGATTAATATTTAATTATCTATACTTGGAGACATATGGTATATACATAAGGGTTTCCTTGTTTGGATTATCTACAATTGGGACATGTGCCTTCGCTTTATATTGTTTGACGCTTAGCGTATTAGATTGAGTAGAAATGGTCTAGAACTTATTTCTTCGCAGTCTAATACGTCACGGGCTTGTTCACATTCTGATTCCCTGGTATTTTTGATACGAGTGCATCTTCTCTTTGAAACTTAGCGATCCTCATGGGAGCTTGAGGATAGATGATTCTCATGATAGCATGAGAATAGAGGTGTCAATCAGTACAGGGGAACGCAGGTTGGAGCGTGGAACGAGACGACGAGTAGCAAATTCGAAGAATCCAGTTTTCAGTTCGTGAGTCGATTCATACATGTACATGAGTCGACTCATCAGGTTGAGTCGACTCATGCCTATCATGAGTCGACTCACGAAATGCAGCCGTTTTGTCAAAAGTTTCTGCTCGGTCGACTCATCATTTTATGAGTCGAGTCATATACAGTTTTGAGTCGACTCAAGAAATCAAGCCCTGTTAGCAAAAGTTTCTGACCAGTCTACTTATCAGTTATGAGTCGACTCATATGAGATCATGAGTCGACTCATAACTGTTCATGAGTCGACTCATCAGAGTTTTCCAGATTCGTAAAGGACTCTATTTACATGTTTTTCTATTTGGGTTGGGCTTGGTTATTTACCACTTTGCCACCCTCGTTTGTACACCTATATAAGGGATTGTTTTAGGGTTTAAAACAATCAGAGAGTTTAATCAAGAGAGATTAGATTGTAATTGAGATTTGGAGAGCTTGTTCTGCAATTCTAGAGTGAGATTATGAGAGATTGTAAAGTGCATACTCATAATCTAGAGAAGGTATTTTCCTTCGCCCAAAACCTGAGTTATTCTTGTGTTCTTATTATTTTCTCCTCAACCCACCTTTGATAATTCTGTGATCAAAGGTGCTCGCACGGTAACTCGTATCAAGTTGGTATCAGAGTGATCAGATCTTGCGAAGGGGGCATCCTGTGTATGGTCTTGACTCGATCGCATTACAAGAAGCTTGGCGAGGTCCTTATTTCATTGGAAGAGGTCCAGAAGATAAGGAGGGAGAAGATGTCTGAAGCAGATAACTCAACAAGACTTGACGCTATGGAGAAGCAGATAAAGACGATCGGGACTACTCTTACTCAGCTCGTGGGTCTCATCAATGGAGGGGACAAAAAGGAGGAATCTTCTTCGAAGGGTAAGAAGAAACTTGTTGAGTTCGATGAAGAACGCAAGAAATCAGATTCGGAAGAAGAGGTCGAGGTTGTTAAGTCTACTTCACATACAGGGGGTAAGAATTATTACCAAAACTTGAAGATTGATTTTAAAGTGGAGATTCATGTCTATGATGGGAGTGTCAATGTGGAGAAGCTCGATGATTGGATTGAGCGTATGGAGATGTACTTCACTCTCTACGGATATTCATCTAAGGAGAAGATCGTGTTAGCGACATTGAAGCTTTCGGGGCACGCATTGACGTGGTGGAAATCCTATTGCAAATAGAAAAAGAAGGCGGTATCGTGGAATAAATTCAAGGAGCTACTGAGGAAGCAGTTCTATCCTGTAGGGTTCCTCGAAGAGCGTTGGTACAAGTGGTACGGCTTGCGCCAAAGATTCAATCAGACCGTTCAAGAGTATACGACGGAGTTCCAGCAACAGGCGATGGTTCTAAACATCACAACGGATGAATACTCTATTTTCATGAAATGCATGGCAGGTCTGAATGATTATATCCGGAAGGAGATGAAGCTGTTCACGGTCGAGACGATTGCAGAGGCGAGCGTGAAAGAAATTGCCATTGAGGGCAAACAGAAAAAGGGCAACGAAACAAAGGGTGATTCCAAATAGTCAGGAGGCAAGTCTAGTGGCTCTCAACATAAGGAAGAGAAGAAGAAGGGTGATTCGGGAAAGGTAGGATTGACATGCAATCACTGCAAGCAGACAGGGCACATGGCTGATCGTTGCTAGGAGAAGTATCCCCATCTGAAGCTGAAAGGTTTGAAGAAGAAAGAGGAGAAGAAAGCATACGTGATAGCGCAGGGTTCGAAGGAGGTTCCCAGGATGACAGAGCCCAACAACAGCCACAACCTTATGGTGGGAAATATGGCCGCGAAAGAAGACGACGACCCGAGGGAGTAGCTCTTTGTTTTGAAGTTGCAGGTCAAGACCAGCTTGGTGGATGCCATTGTAGATACAGGGAGTCAGAAGAACCTGATTTCTGAAGCATTAGTACAGAAGCTGGGATTGAAGACGGTGAGGAATCTGAAGCCCTATCCATTAGGGTGGATTCAGAAGGAAGCGAGATTGAGTGTGGTGAACCAGTATACGTTCAAATTTGCACTCCATGAGTCGTATATTGACGAGGTCACATGCGACGTGGTTCCATTGGATGTTTACCAAGTTATTTTGGGCAATCCTTACTTATGGGATAGAGACGCGGTATATGATCGACAGGCCCAAAAGTATACGTTCACCAAGGATGGCGCGCAATTCATTTTTCGTTCGGCATCTCTTCTATAGGAGACGAGTTTGGTGATGGTGACTCAGGCTAAGAGGTTGGTGAATGCGGGTAGGAAGTTCATTCTGTTGTTCATTCAGCCTTATGAAGAGTAGCTGAGTAGGATATGGTTGTCCACCTTGAGCAAGCTTCAGGAGGGAGATCTTGATAGTTTGAAGGCCAAGTATGCGGACTTGTTTTCTGAAATCACGGGACTACCACCACGGCGAGGTGTAGAGCATGAGATTATGTTGACCTACGAGAGTTCCTTGCCAAACATAGGCCTATACCGCACATCAGTACAGGAGTCCGAAGAGATCAAGAAACAGGTTCAGGAGCTCTTAGAGACGGGAGTGATAGTGCCGAGTTGTTCACCTTGCGGGTCGCCGGTGTTATTGGTGTCCAAAAAGGATGGAGGCTGGCGCATGTGCGTGGATTACCGGGCGCTCAACAAGATAACGATCAAGAATCGTTACCCACTACCGCGGATCGATGATCTTATGGACCAGTTGGAAGGAGAGAGGAGGTTCTTCACGAAGTTAGATCTGAAGTCTGGCTATCATCAGGTAAGGATTCAGGAGGAAGACACTTGGAAGATGGTGTTCAAGACTAAATAGGGCCTGTTTGAGTGATTGGTGATGCCGTTTGGGTTATGCAATGCTCCGGCGACTTTTATGAGGCTCATGAATGATTTGTTGCGACCTTTCATAAAGGATTTTGTGATTGTGTACCTTGATGATATTTTGGTGTACAGTAGGACCTGGGAGGAGCATCTAGTTCATGTGGAGAAGGTGTTTAGAGTGTTGTAGGATGGACAGCTGAAGCTCAATGGGAAGAAGTACGAGTTTGGAAAGGGCGAGTTGGTGTATCTCGGCTTCATCGTGGGGAAGGGCCAGAGGAGGATAGATCCGGGCAAGGTGGCGGTGATCACGAAGTGGCCGATGCCGAAGATAGTGACAGAGGTGAGAAGCTTCATGGGGGCTTGCTAGTAACTGCGCAAGTTCATTCGATATTTTTCGACTTATGCAGCACCGTTGCATGGCCTCACAAAGGCTAAGGTTCAGTTCGAGTGGGGGAGGACGCATGAGGAGGCTTTTCAGTTGCTAAAGAGGAAGATCTCAGAGGCAATGGTGTTAGCTTTGCCGAATTTGTAGCGGACTTTCGAGGAGGAGACTGACGCGTCTAGTTATGCTATGGGCGCGATGTTGATTCAGGATGGGAAGCCAGTGGAATACCATTCTGAGATGTTTACGGGTACTATTGCGAACTACCCGACCTATGACAAGGAGTTCTATGCACTTTATCAGGTGATTAAGCATTGGAGGGTGTACTTGTTAGGGAAGGAGGTGGTTGTGCACTCGGATCACAAGCCGTTGGAGTTCTTACATGCCCAGACGAAGCTACAGCAGGAACGACACATGAAGTGGATGTCTTATTTGATTGCTTTCAACATCATTATTAGGTACAAGAAGGGGGCGACAAACAAGTTGGCTGATATGTTATCTCGTCCGCCGGTAAGAGCTTTATTGGTGGTGACGCGTATTCAACCCTTGGTTCCTTTAGAGTATGTACAGTTGTACGCATCCAGTAGAGACTTCGGTAGTGTGTTCGAGCAGGCGAAGGCTGGTTAAAGAGGGGAGTATGCACTTGGAGAGGATGGCTTGTTGTATCGTGGGACATCACTATGCATTCCGGAGGAGGGTGATAGGTTGTAGTGGATTAGAGAGGCACATACCTCACGTGTGCAAGGACATTTTGGAATTCAGAAGACGCTTCTTAATCTAGTATGTTAGAGGGTGTAAGTTATGCTGTATTTTGAAGCCTTCTAACAGGAAGAGGGGATTGTACCTACCTCTACCGGTTCCTTCTAGGCCGTGGGAAAGTATTTCTATGGATTTTCTAGGAGGGTTGCCTACTACCAAGCGTGGGCATGACTATTTGTACGTTGTGGTGGACCGGTTCAGTAAGATGGTGTTTTTGATTCCTTGTAAGAAGACCGTGACGGGAGTGGGTGCAGCACAGTTGTTCTTCGAGCATGTGTGGAAGTATTTTGGGTTGCCGAGTTCGATTATTTTGGATCGGGATAGCCACTTTCTCGGACATTTTTGGGATTCTTTGTGGAGTCTGATGGACACTAGATTGAAGAAGAGTATGGCCTTTCATCCACAAACAGACGGACAAACAGAGGTAGTCAACCAGACTATGGTGCATATGTTGTGGGGGTATAATTCCAGGCATCCCAAGACTTAGGATAAGAGCTTACCATATTTGCAGTTTGCTTTTAATCGGGCGATTCATGGATCTTCGAGAAAGTCACCGTTTGAGACTTATTACGGATTCTTACCGCCGAGTCTATTTGATCTCGTATTTTCAAGTGAAGCTACGATGGACGGCAAGGAGGGGAATGAAAGACAACGTGCTCAGTGATTTCTAGAGAAGATTGTGCATATTCATGCCTCGGTTGAAGCACAATTGAAGAAGTCACAAGCAAAGTACAAGGTGAAGCATGACCAACATCGGGTTCCTTGTAACTTTGGTGTGGGCGATATGGTGTGGCTGAAATTGAGTAAGGAGAGGCTCATGGGAGAAGGGAAGAAGTTAAAACCGATACGTTATGGTCCATTTCGGATTCTCGATCAGATTGGCGACAACGCTTTCAAGCTTGATTTACCACTTTACTTAGGCATGTATTCGGTGATCAATGCCAAGTACTTGAAGTTATTTGAGCCTCCATTGCTGGATGATGAAGGTGATGACAAGGTGATCTTGCCGCATGTTGAAGACTTGTGGTTTGATAAAGAAGAGCCGCTGAAGGAAGATTGCATTTTGGAGCGAAAGACAACCACGACGAGACGGGGGATGAAGGAGTCGTTTCTCATTGGACGTCAAGGGCAAGTTCCTAGCAAAGCTAAGTGGTTCAACAAGGAAGGAGCAGCTCGCGAGTTTCCTCAGCTAAAGTTCTAACTTGAACGGGACTTCAAGTTTCTAAAGGGGGGACCCATGATATGGGTGTATCTTCTCTTCGGAACTTAACGATCCTCATGGGAGCTTGAGGATAGATGATTCTCATGATAGCATGAGAATAGAGGTGTTAAACAGTATAGGAGAACACAGGTTGGAGCGTGTAAAGAGACGACTAGCAGCAGATTCGAAGAATCCAGTTTTTAGCTCGTGAGTCGACTCATACATGTACATGAGTCGACTCATCAAGTTGAGTCGACTCATGCCTGTCATGAGTCGACTCACGAAGTGCCGCCGTTTTGTCAAAAGTATTTTATGAGTCGACTCATCATTTTATGAGTCGACTCATCAATCATGAGTCGACTCATATACAGTTTTGAGTCGACTCAAGAAATTAACCCCTGTTAGCAAAAGTTTCTGACCAGTCGACTTATCAGTTATGAGTCGACTCATATGAGGTCATGAGTCGACTCATAACTGTTCATGAGTTGACTCATCGGAGTTTTCCAGATTTGCTAAGGACTCTATTTACGCGTTTTCCTGTTTGGGTTGGGCTTGGTTATTTATCACTTTGTCACCCTCGTTTGTACACCTATACAAGGGATTGTTTTAGGGTTTAAAACAATCAAAGAGTTTAATCAAGAGAGATTAGATTGTAATTGAGATTTGGAGAGCTTGTTCTTCAATTCTAGAGTGAGATTGTGAGAGATTGTAAAGTGCATACTCATAATCTAGAGAATGTATTTTCCTTCGCCCAAAACCTGAGTTATTCTTGTGTTCTTATTGTTTTCTCCTCAACCCACATTTGATAATTTTGTGATTAAATGTGCTCGCACGGCAACTCGTATCAATTTTGGAAAACGGGGCGTGACAGTAACCCCCAAGAGATATCTCAGGTTCAATCCTGTTTACTCCTCAACATGGCATGCACCCCGAAGCATGCAACCCTTCATTTGGACCTTGGGTTAAGTGGAATCTTTACGGACCCACTGAAGCGCTTATCCTTCTTCTCACGAACATCAGCAGCTATTTTAAAGATGTCACCACACTCTGTAACTCATCCACATTTCGTTGGAATGGGCAAGATGCTGATCCTATGCTCTGAGCTTGTGGTGTTTCTATTAATACTCAGTTTACCCAAGCAGATGGGCGGGTGCTACCAGCACCAAAGATAAAAGTCGGGCATAGGGAAGACTTCATACTAAGGAACGGAAAATGGAACTTCAACAACAAGAACCACGATATTGTTGAAGATAAAGCTCAACACTATTGTAAAAGGCTCAATAAATTACACCAAAAGATGTTATCGAAGGTCATCGAAAGAACTTGTAACCGAACTTCGTAGTTGATACGAGTTGCCGTGCGAGCATCTTTGATCGCAGAATTATCAAAGGTGGGTTGAGAAGAGGATGACAGAAACACAAGCATAATTCAGTATATGGTGAAGAAAAATACATTCTCTAGATTATGAGTATGAAAAGATTACAATCCCTCTCTCACAATCTCACTAGAATCGAGAACAAACTCTCAATTCTCACTAAACCCTAATACAATGATTAGAATCTCTCTTAATTACCTCTGGTTCTCTCTCTGAATCTATCTGATTCCCTCTTGATTCTATCTGATTGTTTAGAAACCCTAAAACAATCCTTTATATAGGTGTACAAACGTGGATAGCAATTTGGTAAATAACTAGACCTAAAACCAACAGGAATTCATGTGAACAAAAACCCAAACGAACCAGGAAACCATCGATGAGTCGACTCATGACTGAGATGAGTCGACTCGTTCGAAACTGGACAAAACTCAAAAACCAGCGATGAGTCGACTTATGACAGTCATGAGTCGACTCAACCTGATGAGTCGACTCATGACTGTTATGAGTCGACTCACAGGCTGAAAACTGGATATTTTGATTCTTCTGCTCGTCGTCTCGTTCCACGCTTCCTCCTGTGTTCTCTTGTACTATTTGACACCTCTATTCTCATGTTACCATAAGAATCATCTATCCTCAAGCTCCCTCGAGGATCGCTAAGTTCTGAAGAGAAGATACACCCGTATCAGTAGTGTAGTTCGAAGATCGTCGAAAGAACTTATAACTGAACCTCGTAGTGTAGTTCGAGTTTTCTAAGTTTAATCTATGTACTTCAACTTTTTGTAATTGTAATTTCAATCTTAATATGAATAAAGTTTGTAGTTTTATCCACATATTGTTCTCTTCTTTTGTGCAATTAATAATCGCAACTTAGGATTTTTAGCAAATCCTCAACTATCAACGGACTTGGTATGTCTTTACCAACTGTCGTTTGAGTTGGACTAGTCATACTTTTTATCCTCAGTATGATGAGTTGTCGAAGAGTTTCTCTTAGACTCAAGTGCTAAGATTTCTCCTCTATCCTTAGCCTTTCTAGGCATTGGATCAAATGTATGATAAAAATGACTAAGTTATAATCAAGTGTTGAGAATTTGAAAACGAAGCTCGTCACACAGTAGGCTCGTCATAGGAAAAACGAACGTCATTCCTAATAATGACGACGTTGGGATGATCACGTCGTTCAGTGACTCAAAAGTATGACAATCGTGATTGAAATAGCAACACATCATATAGTAGGTTACTACTGGGAAAACGAACGTCATTTGTCAAAATGATGATGTTAGGAAGATCATGTCGTTCAATGATATAGAAGTATGATGACTATGATAAAATAACAACATGTCACATAGTAGGTCGCTATTGGAAAATGAACGTCATTTATAAGAATGGCGATGTGGTGCGACATAATTATGTACCAAAATTGCAAGTGCACAATTGATCAAGTTATAGTATAAAGGTTATCGATCCCACAAGGAAGGTGATTTTAAGAGATTATTAGAATTGGTTCTTATGTTTTGTGCGTGACAATTAGAAATAAAGAATAAGTGTGATTATGGAGAGAGATGTGATGAGTGATTTTTATGAATATATGCAAGAGAGAATAAATTGAATTTTAGAGAAGAAAGAATCAAAGAATAAATGAAATCACAAGGCAAGAAAGAAGAATGAATAAAATCAAGAAATAAAACCAAGAATGAAAAGAAAATTTAAGAAAGTTAAGATGGAGGATTCAAAAGAGGTAAAAAATCTAGAATATAATCCACTAGCTAATTTCAATTATAAAATACAAACTATTCTCTTTTTATCATAATTCAACTTAGATTTATTAAGCATAGACTATCAAACCATTTAAGGAAAGTATAACCTATCAAATTATCATCTAAGTCAAAATTACTATTCATAATAAGAACAACAATAAGATAATAATCCTAGAATTCATAAGCATAACCTATCAAACCATTTAAGATAAGTATAGATTATCAAATTCTTCTTCAACCGATTAGTTCTCTAGTTGATTATCCTAAACATGAACATTTTAAGTGAAAGAGAATAATTCATACTATATAAAGGAAATTAGACTAGCATAATACAATTCTAAGATTCCTACAAGAATTAATTTCTCATCTTAAAAAAATAAAAACAAGAAGAAAAAGAACTAATTACAAAAATAAAAAGAAAAGAAAAATCTAAACTATGAACAAGAAATAAATCTAACTACAAAGAATAAAAATCTAAACTACAAAAATAAATTGCAAAAATTAAATACAAGAAAATAAATCTACCAAGAAAATAAATCTACACTACAAGCATGAATTTAAATCTAACTAATAAGCAATAATAAAGAAATTACTAAAAAGAAATAAAAGAGAAAAGAAATGCAAACCTTCAAATTGCTCTTCATCTCCATCCTCATCATTCAACAAAGAGGAGAAAGAACAAATTTAAAGTGGAGAAAAATTATTTTTATTAATTGTAACTAAAGTTACAACTTTTTGGAAGGCCTTCTCAATTAAGAGTAGCCTTCCTCTCCAAATAGAGTTACAAAATTTTTCACACCCCTAACCCCTCACTCTCTATCCCTATTTATAGTAAACATCAGTGAATGAGAGCCATTGGATCGAAATCTTATCCAAAAACATCAATTTTCAGCCTTTGATTCGTAACAAACTGCCTAGTGCATCGATACCAGCATCGATAGGGGTATCGATGCTAGCATCGATACAGGCATCGATGCGGGCATCGATACCCCCATCGATGCAGGCATCGATGCCTTCCTGCTTCTAGTTGATATTCGCAGAACTCCTCTTCCATTGGTTTTTTAGCTTGAATTTTGGGGTTTTGCTTGGGCTTTTGGGCTTTGATATTTCTTTTAATCCTTCATCTTAGCTTGGGCTTTTGGATAAATTGGAAATTGATTTTCCAATGGGCTTCTTTGCTTCATTTCTTCATTTAAATAATGGGTTTTTGTTGAGAAATAGAAGTTTGAGATTTATTCTTCATTAACCTGCAATTAAAAGATAAAAACAATTATTAGTAGCATATTTATTCATATAAAATAGATAATGAGGGTATAAAATTGCAATAAAATGTGATTATCACGATGTTAGGAGGATCATGTCGTTCAGTGACATAGAAGTATGACGACTATGATGAAATAGCAACACATCACGTAGTAGGTTGCTATTGGAAAAAGAACGTCATTTATGATAATGATAATGTTAGGAGGATCATGTCGTTCAGTGACATAGAAGTGTGATGACTATGATAAAATAGCAACACATCATATAATATGTTGCTATTAGAAAACAAACATCATTTATGAGAATAACGATGTTAGGAGGATCATGTTGTTCAGTGATATAGAAGTATGACGACTATGATGAAATAGCAACACATCACATAGAAGGTCGCTATCTTAGAGAAGTATTTTTTTTGAATAAAAGTTAAGCATCGACTATCAGAAGTAACCATTAACATGATAGTTTTGTGGACTCGCCTTCCTATTATAGAGTATTGGTGAGGAAATTTGGAGGAAAAACAAGTAAGGAAATTATTACCTCAATTTGCTTCTTTCTTTACTACGATACAGAAGACCAAGAGCCTACGGGTAATATTTCATCAGAAATTTACCATTGATAGGCATCATGAGTTTATCGCTGTGTTGATTGATGAGACAATATGCTCCATTTGAGTAGATAATTTTTACTACAAATGGTCCTTTCCATTTTGGCTCGAACTTCTCTTTTTTTTAGAGTTCAGAATCATTAGGCGTCGGACAGCAAGAACAAGTCGCCTTCCTTGAATGTACGGTATCTGGCCTTCTTATTGAATGCTCTAAAAATCCGAGACTGGTAGAATTCAATGTGTTGTTGAGCCTGTAGTCGCTTTTCATCTAGCAGCTCTAACTCTTCGAGACGTCGGTGGTGATTTTCTTCCGTCGTCATGCCAGTTGCAAGTACTATCCGAAGAGATGAAA
Source organism: Asparagus officinalis (assembly GCF_001876935.1). NCBI lineage: Eukaryota > Viridiplantae > Streptophyta > Magnoliopsida > Asparagales > Asparagaceae > Asparagus > Asparagus officinalis. The sequence continues at coordinate 73,231,168 of NC_033799.1, read as the reverse complement.
TTTGGATTTCTAGTGGTAATACGGTTTCACATTCGTATACCAAGGAGTATGGTGTTGCACTTGTCGATGTACGAACTGTTGTGCGATAAGCCCACAAGCTTTGACCCAATTTCTCATTCTAATCTCTTTTGTTTGTCGAGACCACCTTAGTAAGAATTTTGACAATAGTCTTGTTGAAAGCTTCTGCTTGCCCATTAGCAGCAGGGTTGTAAGCTGTTGAGGCTAAATTTCTGATTCTGAATTTATCCTAGAATCAAGTGAAGGCTTGGCTAACGAACTAGGGCCCATTGTCGTGGATGATACATCTCGGAATACCGTACCTGTATATAATATGATGTTTTATGAATTTAACCACATCACTTATCTTGACTTCTTTTAATGGGATTGCTTCCACCCATTTGGAAAAGTAATTTGTTATCACTAAAATGAAGCGATGTCCCATAGAAGAGGGTGGGGATATCGGGCCAACAATGTACATACCCCACGTCTCAAATGGCCATGAAATAGCTGATGGATGAAGATGTTCGGGCGGCTGATGCATGTAATTAGCATGTATCTAGCAGACATGATATCATTTAGCATAAGCAACAGCGTCCCTAGCCATATTTGGCCAATAATAACCCAATCTGCAAAGTCAGTCCCACAACTTAGGACCGAGCTGATGAGCTCCACAGATGCCATCATGCGCCTCCTTAAGAGCTTCTTCTGCTTCTTTTCTTGACAAGCAGTAAAACAATAGTCCATCATATGACCTTCGATACAAAGTCTGGGACTAGAAATTATAGTAGAATCTAGGTGCTCACCTACGAACGGATTCTCTTTCTTTGATGTCTTCGGGCAATAAGCCATATAAGACATAATCAATGATCGAAAACCACCAGTCTCTGGGTTCTAGCGTGGTAGGCTCTTCCTCAACCGTGTTAATTTGTAATGCATACTTCGATCGGAATAATTGCCTACTTGTCACCATGATTTGTTGGGTTGCTCTTTTAGGTAGGACCAATGTAGCTGCAAGAGATACCAATGCGTCGGCATAGGTATTCTTTAGACGGGGTATATAGACAATGTAGAAACCTTCGAAGGAGTTGGCCAATGCAATGGCTGCGGTGTGATAGGGAATAAGGTCCTCATTCCTAACTTCATATTCTCCTTTTACCTTGTTGACGATGAGTTGTGAATCACCATACGCCTCTAGATGCTTCACTCCCAGCTGTTTGGCTATGTCAAGGCTGATTAACAAAACATTCTATTCGGCTACATTATTGGAACAAGGCTCTGTTAAGAAAACAACTCGAGGTAGCATATGATTTTATGGGGAAATGAAGGCTACCCCCACTCCGGCAACAACTGGACCAGTAGGGCTTGCTCTGACTGTGGCATCAAAGTGTAATTGCTATACTAGTTCATTCAATATGATATTGGCTTCATACATCTCATCAGGTATATCCTGGTACAATTTGACCTTCCCGTTCAATGGGTGATTGCCCATAAGATCACAAATAGCTTAACATTTCACCGTCTTTTAAGGTTTGAAGTGAATGTCATACTGGGATAGCAATAACGCCCATCTTGCAAGTCGCAAGTTCAATGCCCGGGCTGTGTCATGAACACCCATATAGGATTGATCTAAGAAATGACATGTATGGTTTGTCCAATAAGGTAATGTCGCATCTTTTTTACTGTGAAGACCAGAGCTAAGCATTCCTTTTTAATAGGAGGATAGTGAGGTTCAGCTCCTGATAAAGTCCTACTAAGATAATATATGGCTTGTTCATGATCGTTATTATCATCTTATGCTAAGAGTCCTGCTAAGGCATGCTCTGTATCTCGAATGCATATTAGGAATGGTCTACCTGACTTTGGTGCAACCAACACAGGTGGACTGGAGAGATATTACTTGATCTCTTCAAACACTTTCTGACAAGCCTCATCCCATACGAAAGATACCCCTTTCTTCACGATTCTTGAGAATGGTTAGCATATGCTTGATAGATTGGAGATGAACCTACAAATGCACGCCAAACGCCCTTGTAGACTACGAAGTTCCTTAAGATTTTTTGGAGGCTGAAGCTCTTGAATAGCCTTGATTTTTTCTGGGTCAAGGCAAATTCCGTTAGCTGTGACCACAAATCCAAGGAATTTACTGCTAACCATTCCTAGGAATAACTTGGTTGGGTTTATCTTCAACTGGTGCATCCGCATGAGATCAAACATTATTTTCAAGTCATGTAAATGATTTCCCTTGTCATGACTTTTGACCACTAGATCATCAACATAACATTCCACGGTCTTCTTTAAATGCTCTCAGAAAATAGTGTTCATGGCACGTTGATACATAGCACCAGCATTCTTTAACCTAAAGGGCATTACTATGTAACAGTATATCCCTGAAGGTGTTCGAAAAGAAGTATGCTTCTCATAATCAGGATACATCTTAATTTGGTTGTGTTTTCTTCGAAAGTTGATTTTGAAATGGAATCCATTAAAACTTCAATTGCTTACAATGAATTACACAACAAAATAAGAAAAGTACAACTCTCTAAAAAATAATACAGGAATCATTTATCAACTCCTGCTTTTGTGGGGACTTTGCCTGTGCCGGGAGTGCGTTAATTCATGGACCACCGATTCACAAGATTTTGATTGAATTGTGAAAGGCTTTGGGGATTCTCTCTTCGTTTATCGAAGTTAGAATTTAAAGCAAATATCTTATTGGTGTAAGATGTTCACTCTTCCAAAGATTAAGCCAAGGCTTAAATCTCTAGGAATCAATGAAAGATTCTTGGAAGTGTTTTTGAGGAATCAAGACTCTCTCTCTTGCTCAAAATTAGTCAAATACCCAAGATTATCTGCTCTAATCTACTCTCTCTCCTTTGTTTCATGTCTAGGAAGGTATTTATAGGGATAGGGGGCCCTAACTGTTGAAACGGGAGCAAAATAACCAACCCACTGCATCTTCTTTGGGTGCGTCAGTCTTCACTGCCGCGGTCATTAGCGCGTCAGTGTAGGCTGGCGCGACTAAGGAGGCCGTTTCTGCCATGTTCAGTCATGTTTATAACCATTCTCCCATGACTTTTTGCCCACGAAATGCCACTTTTCTTGGCCTATAACCACCCCTCCACGTTAACACACGTTCCCCTTCTGATATGCAGCCACGTGGATTCTCAAAAAGATACAAAAAAAAAACTATCAACAAATTACATAGGAGATTACCCTGCTGTTTGCACGTCACCATCCCCTGTCACGTCTAAGCGTGTCACGACACGCTACCACGCTTAAGCATGTCACCATACACTGCCGTGCTAATGCGTGTCAGTCGTTGCCTGCTGTGTTAATGCACGTCAGTTCATGTAATTTCATCTGTTCCTTTGCTTCTTTTGACTTTGGATAATCCTCTTTGACTTAGAAAATGACACATATCATCCTCTCTTTGTCTTGAGTAGTATTTGAATATCTATAAGCATTTTTTTGACGCCTACAGATACCCCCTCCAAAGTATCTCAGACTTATTCTTTTATAGAAGAGTCTGGGATACTTTGAATAAGATAGGTTTTATTTGTAATCCCTTCAGTACTTAGTTGAAGAGATTGTGTAGAAGAACCTATAGACAGCTTCAACTCTTGATTTCTTCATCTTTTAGTCTACTCAGTGCTTTGTAGAATAGCTAAAATTCTTTCGGTACTGCGTTTATCATTTGACCGTTGTCGAAATCTTGAACTAAAGCTAGTGTTGGAGAACGGAGGAATAGTTTATACTCATATACCTTATTGGAGTGTTCGAGAATGTGTTCTGAATACAAAGGTTAATGCCTATACGCAAATATCTGGCAGACCATTTTATATGCGCGGCAGTGTTCATCGTTCCTCCTTTTCTACGTTAGCGTAGAATATCACGCTTATGCGCATCAGTGTCGGCTACCGCGCTTAGGCACATCAGCGTCGGTTGTCGCGCTTATACGCGTTAGCGTCGACTGTCATGCAATGACGGTTCAGTTGGGTTTAAAAACTAGCTATCGGGTTTCTTTGGGCCATTTTCGCCCGCTGTTCTGAGTTCGAAACCTTCTCAAATACCCTATATAAAAAGCATACTTTGGCTCTTCTCCTCCCCATTTCTTCAAAGCTTGTTGATTTTTGTTTGAAGGAAAGTTAGGGTTTTAGGTGTTCCTTCTCAGATTCGAGCATCTCCTTCGATCCTCTCACCCTTCAAGTTCAGTTCTCTATATTCTCTGGTAAAACCGAACCCACCTCTTGTATTTTAGGTTTGTTTTGCTATTTAATTTGAGATCTCATCTCCAAACCCTAATTTTCCTTGTTTCTAGGTTGATTCCACCATGTCTCCTAAGAGGTCACGTGTTGCTAAGGGCAAATCGGTGGTCCAAACGTCGGAAGAGGTTGAGGCCGCTGCCTCTTCCTTTGGAGGTAAGCTTTTCGTGCTTCTTCTTCATTCAAATTCATAATTAGCACTTGTATCCTCGTTTGTCTCCTTTGAGAGTCATCCGGGAAGAGTCGACGTCCTCCTTTGAGAGGATTGACACTACAAAAATACATATCTTGCTTGATTAAGACATGTATCATAGCAAAACTATGAGTTTTGTTCAAACTCATGATTTTTTTAACGCCAACGGTCACTGCTCAGTTGCCGCAGTAGCTGGCACTGCCGCGGCTAAGCGCGGCAGTAGACACTGCCGCGGTAACGTAAGGCAGTGGACACTACCGTGGTTACTAAGAATGAAAGTTCTGTTCTTTTAGCCTCTCTTTATTCAACTGTATCCCAACTTTGTTTGCAGTCCACTTTCCTTCTGTTCCTTTTGCTGATGGAGAAAACACTGGTCAAAGTAGTACTCTTCAGGCTTCTTTTGATGGTAATTTTCTAATTAGAGGGGCCCGTCAGTTTAATGAGGACTACGCTGATATTATTCCTAAACTAATTCACGAGGAAAGCCATCGTACATTGTGTCAATTACTGACCGACTCGCCTCTAACACCTATTCAAGACTCTACCGAACCACTAAGGAAGCCTAATTATTTGTTAGGGGATTCAGTTGAAGCTTCTGACACCCTCTGCTGTGGTCCCGAAGCTTGGTTGAATGAGTATGATGGGGACCTTCTATTTCTTCCTCCATTTCCCCGACACTGCTCATTTTTGCAATTACGGAATTTAACCATTGCGAGGAAGATGTCGTGGCATTTAACAGGGGACCATGAACACCTCCATTACGGGTTCATCGGTAAGGATGTTAAGGCTCCTGGTTCTAGTGGTCGATATATAATTCGTGGTCTTCACCCAGGTGTACTTGGACCAGATAGTGCACCCCAAAACGAATTGATGATAAGGGCCAATACAATGAAGAATCGACTTGCTCGAATTGGTAGAGAATTTCCCCTCAAGAAGTTTAGATGTTTTGGTTGGGTTCTGAAGAATCGACTTGCTCGAATTGGTAGAGAATTTCCCCTCAAGAAGTTTAGATGTTTTGGTTGGGTTCATTCGCTTGCAGACAAATGGTGGTCCAGGATGACCAATTATGTGCTCGGACGCTGGGGTCAAGAATTAGCTAACATAGGATTAGATATCCCAATTCGAGCTAGTATGTATGGTCTTTCGATAAGCGTGGATCATTTTCTCACTTTATTCGAGTCTTATAATCCGGATACGAACACGTTCTTTACTAAATATGGGGAATTGGGACTTCCACTCCATGATATGATGAAAGTATCAGGATTACCAATGGGGAATATTCCGTACCAAGAATACTTTCCGTCCAACCGTCAACTTCTGAGAATGAAGAAAATGGGTCCTGTGGTTTACGACATTCTCAGGGAATTGACTTGTCATTATCAGATGGCGATAGCAAGGATTGAGGTGAAGAGCAAGAAAGCTGCTCAGATCAGTTTAAAGCAATTCGCTGATTACTTATTCCGAAATCTTGAAAGTCCGATTGGTGAAGCTGTTTGTGAGTCGCGTACACTGACCCCCTCTGATGTTAATAAGCTGATCGTGAAGATCAACTCTCTGTCTTACACAACTGGATCATCTGAAGGTACTTTCCCGAGCGGCACGAAATTCAGGACCTTCTTATGGCAAGCCACAAAAAAGATGAAACCTAAGACCCTTCTCGCCGGCTATTTAGCCATATGGTTAAAGAAGTGTGTAGTACCACACCAGTCTTCAGATGCTCTCCCTCTTGAAGTTTTGTTTCTTGCCGTTCAATTGGCCATCGGAGGTGAATTATCTTTGCTCTCAGCCATGATTGCCAACATCCATAGCGGCCTACGCAATTAAGCCAACACCTTCAAAAAAGTGGATGCCCAGCCTTCAAGTAAAATTCCTATGTCAAGGATAGAACTACCATATACATATTTAATGATGTGGTTGGTCCTCCACCGAACCGATATGATGTCGACTCTCGACGTATCTGATTCGGAAATTCCTCTATTATAGCTTTTAGAAGGATGTAAATGGTTGAGTCCTTCCTGACAATAGCTTGATGTGGTGAGACAGTTCAAGAACGCTAAATGTTGGGAGTTTTATAAATGTTTCCGTCGATTTTCTGGTGCATATAATGACATGCTCACTAATGAGGAAATGCCTGGGACTAATAGGACTTCTCTCAATATAGGCGGTTTTCATTTGCTCATGAACATCCGACCGGGTTACACAGTTTTTCGGTCAAAAAATATTTACAAAATCGAGCCCTACCTTCCTTGCAGATTTGCACAACAATTCGGCTATGATCAGTTATATGTTAGGAAACCAAACAGACGGCTTACAACCTGTGGGGGTCTTATCGATGAGGTACGGGCTTTGTTTTGGAATATTATCGACTGCATCGATGCTCAATTTAGCTTACCCATTGTTGAGCCTAAACTTCATATGACTTTTCTTTACTGCCGATGGCTCTTAGCCGCCAATACACCCATTAAGAAGAGGAGCATTTCTGAGTTAGAAGCCGAAGCTGCTTCTCGGCTTACTACTGGAGTAGCCCAAAGGACTACAACTTCTAGGGGTGGAAAAAGGGCTACCACATCTTCTCACAAAGGAAAACAAGTGGTAGATTCCGATGAGAGTGATGAATTTGAGACGTCCAATGAAGAAGATGACACCGGGAGTGAAGCTGACGCTGATACTCCTCCTTCTCCTGTAGCCCACAGAACTCGTCGTGTTTCTTCGCCCAAATCACTAGATGCTCCTTTCAAGCCAATACAAATGAAGGAGAAGAATATTCCTTTTTCATCTTCTAATAGGATGACTGTCAGATGGCCTGCCCGGGAAGAAGAAGAAGAAGAAGAAGAAGAGGATGCCACACCACACATTAGCAGGAAAAGACCTCGATCTCTCGTTTCTTTTGAAACTCAACCTTGACCTTCTCAAGGAATTGAACTACGCATGAAATTTCGTCATGAGAGTTTTGAGATTCCAAAAGATGCTCGCTTATCAAAGAGAATTAAGAAGACTGCTCATCAGCAACGTAAATTTCTCCCCGTGTCTGAAGAGGAGTTTACCCACGACCTTTCGGTTGACGAAGGAGCTAAAATCTCATACCCATCTCTCTTTCATTATTTTATTTTCAAGCATAAAACTTTATTTCTTCCTTTTTTCTTTTTGCAGGGGAGCAAGAAGAAGAAGGAGAAATTGTGACCAAACCCTCCTCTCCTGGCTTAATGGACGTTGATGAATCAAGTTTTACTCAACAAGTGCATAAAGAAATGGGTGATGAGCCCAACGGTGTAGACGTCATTGTTCCTCCTGTCACTGCATCGACCTCGCCAACCGCCGACACAGCTACAAATGTTTTCTCATTTGGAGGGCAATTCCGAGAAATAAGTGAATCAGAACATGTACCTCTTCTGCTCACATATGCACTTTATCTTCTTTTAGTTGAACTAAAGGAGGTAGATGCGAGTAGTAACGTTGCTGATCCCACAGCTATCATTGGAGGTAATTTCTAGTTTTATTCACTTTGGTTCATTCCTACCTCTACGTATGTACTGATGAGCCTTTCTGTCCTGTAGATATTCCTATAGATGAGTCAGGAGAACAGGAAATTACTCATGACGTGGAGATCGAAGACTTTAACAAATATAATTTCAATCTCGATTTCTCCAAGAATGACCATCAACGTATCTCCGATCTGCTGTTTGACAAAACCTCGACTGCTACAGCAGGACCAACTACTAAAGTTGGTTCAACTGAAGTAGGTCCATCAGAGGGTATGTACTTTCGAACTTAGACCTTTAATTGACTTTTTATTTTTTTTATTTTAATAAGAATTTTAATTGTAGGACCAACTATTGAAGTTGATGCATCTACTATCATTGGTGCATCCAATCAACCTGAAGGCTTTAGTTTCCTGCTTTTAACAGGTCCTCCATCTGACATCGAACCGTCAACTAGTGCTCCCCCAACTTACGACATTGTTGAAGCTGAGCCTGTTGTTATGTCTGATCCATCTTCACTTGCTCACGAAGTTGAAGTGTTGAAGTCAGCCATAGAAGAGCAAGTTAACCCAACTTCCGCTCAACGTGGTATGTCCTGTCTTTAATATGTTTTGTAGTTTGATTCATGCCTTTGGAATATTTATCCATCCTTATCTTATTTGTAGAATCCACTTCTAAGGGGTATGTCAACTTGGATCCGAAGCCGTCAGAAGCTGCAACTGAACAACTGTCTGATGTGGCGAGTCTACCAACAAGTGTTATTCCTGAACAAATTCCGGTTGTTGTAGAGCCCACTACAGCATCGACAAGCCAAGGTAACCAAGTTGTGGAATCTTCCAGTAAACTTGGTATATTTCTGTTCGTTGCCATGTACGAGCGTATATATTTTATACTTATTTTATTTGTTCTCTTTGCAACTCCTTCATCCTTGTCTGACTGTGTTCAAGCCTTATTACCAGACGAAGACCCGAATAAAGCTGTCATTTGCTATGATCTTCAAAGTTTCATCTCTTTCATAAATACTATGGTTGATCGAATCATCCTCAAAGGATCACCTTTCAAGCATTTTAGGAGATCTCTCGACCACCATGTATTAGGAATTAGAGAAGACGGATATGTTGAATTAGTCGATTCGATCGAAGCTTACTTAGTCGACCTCAAACAAAACATCGAACACTTGAAGGGTCTTCGTGCCAACGACACGCCTTCTTATATTGTTTATCGAATGGACTTGAGGCTACAGGCATGGCGTGATTCTCAAAAATTAGCCGAATCCGAGCTTCAAAAGTTAAGAGCCTGCATTAGTCAAATCAGGGTGAGTGTTGCCAAGAAGACACAAACCAAGATTGACCTGTATTGGGATTTAGAGTCGGGTTGAGCCGAGATAGCGCCCTTGAAGGAGCAACTTGTGAAGGCTGAGGATGCTCAAGAGATTTTGGAATTTGATCTGGCAGAAGTAACTCAAGTTGAGGAGAACATGTCTCAGCAACTGAATCTTTAGGACAAGATACTCGCTGAAAAAGAACAAGAAGCCGCCAAACTTCAAAGTGTTGACGAAGAAACTTTTAAAGCTAACTTGATAGCTGAGCTTTAACAAGCTTATACAGCAGAGCTCTCCAAACTTGAAGATCAAATTCGTCATTATAAGCTGTTGTAATTTTGAGAATACATTTTTTATTTTCTTCGTAGTTTTGTTTGAATGCTTCTGATGAATATCGTAAACTCTTTTGCTTATTGAAATTTTATTATGATTACTCATTCTTGTTTAGAATAAATAACCATAATACTTATTTTATTATGATTACTCATTCTTGTTTAGAATAAATAACCATAATACTTATAGGATTTTTAGCAAATCCTCAGCCATCAATAAATAACCATAATACTTATAGGATTTTTAGCAAATCCTCAGCCATCAACGGATTTGATGTGCCTTTACTGACTACCGCTTGAGTCGGGCTAGTATGTGAATTATCTAGATCCGTTTCACATGTAACGTTAGGCTAAAAGAATTAAACTCTTTTAGGCTTTGCACTACAATGTTGAATATGTAGGCTACATGTGTTAGACGTAGGCTTATATCTAATACGGGATTGAGATAACATCCCCCATGCGTGAGCAGCATGGATTTTAAAATGTACGCAGGTTATATTTTCTTGGTAGAAAAATGAACCTGTAGGTTGTCTAAAAAATTACTACAGATAGCTGATCTCCACAGATTCAACAGATGATGAAAGATACAATCTTACGTCCTTCACATCAATAAGTGGAAGTTACAATATGACGGCTTTTGCAAACAGTCAATGAAAGTTACAACGTAAAGACTTTCACAGCAACATGTTAGAGTTGCAAATTGATGACTCTCGCATTCCATAAAGGCTAAGTGTAAAGATTACAAAATGAAAATCTGCACAGAAGTCAAAGGAAAGAGATTACAATTGACGATCTCTACGAATCCAGACATGGAGGTCGCCAGACGCGGAGGTCGCCAGACGCAGAGGTCACCAGACGCGGAGTTCGTCCCAAGCTCAGACGTAGAGGTCGCCAGACGCGAAGGTCGTCAGACGCAGAGTTCACCCACATTTTTCTCTCCATAACACGACCCTTGCGTTTTTGACGCTGGAACACTTTTCAAAACTGTCCCATCAAGGTATGGGCACAGTTAAGGGCCTGTTATGGGGTACCTTACTCCATGATAACCCTATAAATAGGGTTGGATCTCCAGCAAGCCAGAGGAGAAAAAGGGGATCAAAAGAGAGAAGAAATGGAAGGAGAGAGGCTTCTTGGAGAGGATTCTTGGAGCTTTCTTGGAGAGGATTCTTAAAGCTTTCTTAGAGCTTTCTTGGAGCTTTTTGGCTTTCTCTTTAAACCCATTTGGGTTAGGTTTCTTGAGTTTCATCTTCTCTCTAAAATCAACCCTTCTTGGGGATTTAAACTCGGCTAGAGTTTCTCAACTCTCTCACAGAGAGCTTCTAACTTGTTCAAACAAGTTTCTTTCAAACTCGCCTAGAGTTATAAACTTGCCTCCCAAGTTCTCTCAAGGCGTCAAGTCAAGGAGAGAAGACCAACACCCCACGAAGTTGAAGTGCTCAGATCATCAACAGGATACAAGATTCAAACTCACATCGCCACAAAGAAAGAACACAGTTTTAAACAAAGGGAGGGTGTCATCCTTCCCTCTTTTGTAAATCGGGAAACCAATAAAGAAAACTATAGTTTCTTTTTTCTAAGTTAGTTAGAGAGAAATTATATTGAGAGGATTATAATCATTCTTTTTCTAAGTCAGTTAGAGAGAATAACACAGATTTAATTCTCGAGTTTTCTCATAATTTCCCACGCATACAGAACCCAGAATCAAAGAGGAAGAATTTGATATTCTATCTCCTAGTCTCTTGTTTGTTGGTAGAGATGAACCCAAAATCGGAAAGGAAGAATTTTATATTCTATATCCTGGTCTCTTGTTTGTTGGTACAGATGAACCCAAAATCGGAGAGGAAGAATTTTATATTCTATCTCCTGGTCTCTTATTTGTTGGTAGAGATGAACCCAAAATCGGAGAGGAAAAATTTTATATTCTATCTCCTGGTCTCTTGTTTGTTGGTAGAGATGAACTCAAAATATGAGAGGAATAATTTTATATTCTATCTCCTAGTCTCTTGTTTGTTAGTAGAGATGAACCCAAAATTGGAGAGGAAGAATTTTATATTCTATCTCCTGGTGCAAAGGAAACTCAAAGTGGGATTTTCACTTAGAAAATCTGAATGGGTTTGAATAATCCTAACTGTCATAAGGTTTGATTACTCAACTTGAAAGTGGACCTCTTGTTCGTGGAATGAATCGAGAGGAGATGGTGGTTTTGGTCCTAACTGTAGTAAGGTTTGACTAAGTGGGAGTCGAAACAATTTTACCTTTAATAGGCTAGATTGTTCAAATGGAATTGAGGCCCTTTCGTTTGTCGAAAAGGAATCTTAGCTTTGAAAGCGAACCTCTCATTCATGAAAGGAATCGAGAGGGGATTTTGGCTTTGGTCCTAACTGTAAGAAGGTTTGACCAAATAAGAAATAGGAGCGGCGTACAAATAATGATGGGAATGTTGACTTGTACACAACACCTGGAGGGAGTTTTTGGTGTTAAACAAACGGATTTGACATAAAAGGATTTAGTGATTGCTATAGATCAATAAATTAAAATTTTTTTTAATACTGTATTATAATTTCAACATTAGGAGTGTTCAAGATTAGATACAATGGGAGTTTGAAGGATTTTAATCCATGACAGATTTTGGTGGACCCATGGGGTTGTGAATCATCAAACTACCCCGCAATCGCACTGTGGGGGTTTTGTGAGGAAAGATCAACTACATTTTGTCGTTGAATCTCATCTCAACAAAATGTTTGGGAAGTTACAGTGGGTAGTCTTTAATCATCTTGGGAATAATTAGATAACCATAGTGAAAGAGTCTTAACAATTTTCATAACAATTAAGATTGAATTATTCAAATGATCAGTTTTCATCTAGAACAAACAACCGATCTCGGGTTATCCTAAAAATATCCTATAGAGTTAGGTTCATGATAATGGAATTAGGGAACTCCACGGTCTTCCTCTGAACTCTCTCGCTGGAGTAATTCAGGTTTGACCTTACCGAAGTAGATTGGATTTTGCCATTTCCTTTTGGACGGGACCATGAAGAAAGCCTTCTGCACATCCTCTATCTCTTCGAATACAGTGAAGGATGATTTGAGTGGCAAAGTGAGTGTTGCCTTGGCATACAATGTACACCATGAATCAGTACATGCATCTGTATCAGTCTCTGTTTGTTCATATTCAGAGGACAAATCAGACATGTACACCAAATTGAAATCTTCATTAATGTACTACTCTCCCTCACTCGGTACATCGTTGTTGTTCTCATTCTAACCTATTATATCGAAATTCAATTCCCTTCCTCCGGATCAGGTTTGATGTCAGCTTCATTGCCAATGTCGGCAGCCTAGTTTGATTGCTCTAGCTCTTGAGAATCCAGGTAGAAGACCGAGTCGGTGTGGAAGTTTTCCACCCCTCTGAAAGGTTGTCTCTCAGCAATCAGGGTTCTGACCTCTCCCTCCTCATCGACATATTTTATAACCTGATGGATAGTAGACGGGACAATGTGATTCGTATGAATCCAATGTCGTCCTAATAACCAATTCTAAGACGTGTCTGCATCTATGATGTAACAAGTCACTTTGGACTTGAGATCTCCGATTTGACATCTGAGTTTGATTTTACCCAAGGGTCATATGCTATTGGCATTGAATTCGAAGATGGTTGTCTGAGTAGAACTCAATCGATGCAGGGGAATTCCAAGGACTTGCATGACCATGTATAGCATAATGCTGAGTGCTGAGCTCGGATCAACCTGTACGTGCCAGATCTCAGAAGAGTCGATATACCCCGTATAGTACAGAGGTCTATCATGCTTGTGTTTAATATGCATATCTTCCTGAGTAAATGATATGCATGGCAGACTTGTTGCGGCTTATAGACACTGTACAAGATTGTCCTTTAGAAGCTTCTGGAACTAGAGTAACTTACATATTAAAGCTCTCTACGTTCGTTAAAGCTTAAATAAAAGCTTCCCTTGTGGTCTTGGACAGTCGCAGGAGCTCGTACAGAGTAATCCTCACAGGAATGTTAGCTATTTATACCATGAAGTTGAATCGAAAGGGAGTGCTTGATCCTCTCGTCTCCTGTTGGAGAAGATTCTGGTTGAAGCGAAGCTCCTTCTATTTCTCTTTATCGATTGTATTCTTAGGAGCAAAACCCCTAGCCTCTTGGGCTTGTTCTTCTACTCCTTGAGTATTTTGGCCATAGTTTTTCAAATATGCCTTCCCTGATCGGGTGCTAGGGTTATCTCCTTGATCTGCCGCAAGAACCATCCTCTCTTCTTTTGTGTCTATGAAAGGTTTGAAATGGTCATCATCCTCATTTATAGAGGGGCTAATCATATTGAATGACTTAGCCTTGCCTCTCTTTTTCGTAGAGATTGTGCTCTTCCACTGCTGGTCTTCAATTAGATCGGGGTGGACCGACGTCATCTCTCTTTTTGGAGTGGTAAGGGGTACCAACCCTTTATCCTTCTAACCATGTGGGTCAGCATTCTTCATATGTATTTCTCCCTTAGGGATAGGGGTAACGCCATCTGTGGCCGCTACAGGAGAAAAATCTCCAAACTGAACTGATATCAAATTGGTAGATACGGTCTTCTGTTCTGGCTTTAGCTTAAGCACATTAGAATCAACCAGATGTTGCAGGATATCCCTTGTAGGATGTCCCAGGAATTTATGGTAACGATAATAGTTAGGGTCGTCCACCTTCCCTACCTCATCAAGCTTCTTGACTTCGGGGAGCTTCAACTTATTATTCTTTCGAAATAGCTGAAATAGAGTGTCCACATGCTCTTCTTTGAAAGAGTACTACTTAGGCTCTCTCTATGGATTCGATGCCTTACCCTGCTTTACAGGTTGCGCTCGAGTGCTGGTACTAGCGGCCAGAGTCTCCTTCCCCTTGGATCGGGGAGCATTGCCTTGGTTGCGTTCGCTTGTGGCTTTGCCTTGTTAGCTTCTTCAGCTTTGACCTAGGCAACTAACTCTTCTGCCTGCTCTCCTTGTGAGACCAATTGCTTCCGGGAGTATTATGCTACTCCCATTTGAGCTAGTAGATGGGTCTGTAAGTTGTGCCTGCAAGTTTCTACCAGAGTAGATTGTGTCATACCTGATGGGTATCGTAGGGTCATACTTCGAAATCTCTCCATAAATGTCTTTATGGATTCTTCCTTCCTCTGTTTGGTGGTGAGAAGAGTCGGGACAGAGACTTCAGAATCATCTTCAAATAACCTGGCTAAAAAGAGCCTTTCTAGATCTACCCATTTTTAAATAAACCCAGCAGGCAACTTCATGAACCATTCGAAGGCAACCCCTTTGAGGGTGCCGATAAACAGATGAGTCAACATGGCATCATTCTCTATCGCATCTCCAGTTTACGACTTGAAGTAATAGATGTGTTGATTCGACAATCTCATGCCGTCAAAAGCTTGTAGAGTCAGGACCTTGAATTTTAGTGGATATGGAGTTGTGTCCTATTCTATGGGATAAGACCGCACTACTCCGTCGTCTTGGAGCTCACTCCTATTGGGAATTGCGTTGAGGCGGACTTCCAATTCCTCCATCTTGGCTGACTGAGGATTATGCTCGTTCTCGCCCTCTTTCTCTTCTTCAGAGGTAGACTTTATGATATGAGCTTCATGGTCTGAATTCTTATTCACCTTATCTTTTCCATTTGATGACTTCGTCTTTCGGGAAGATTCAGATTTTTGGACCGTTTCTGCGATAAGCTGCGTCATCAGATCTCGTAGTTGGTTGAGAGTCTTCTACTGAGCCTGGAGCATGGCGTGATGTTCATCAACCCTCTTCGCTAGGTCTTCTGAGTTCCCTGTCATGTAAACATGATTCCTATTCTCTACAAAAGAACTTGAGGGCTGAGACTCCGGGATGGCCAAGTGTTCATCATCAAAAGTTGTTCCTTTAACTAGACGTTTATAATTGACAAGAGGAATGTCTCCCGTCTAAGTTCGGGTGTGTCGGTATATTCCTTCAAACTCATCATAAATTTCTCTGACGGTTGGTGCACGACTTTTTTCGGAGTCATCAGAGCTAGGAGCTGAGGCTTTCCCCCTACCAATCACATTGATAGTAACCGCAAGATATTCGATCTCTGAAGCCTTCTTCTAGTAGTGTCGTCGTCGCTTGATAGGTCGGGCGACGTTTGTCAATCGGTCGAATACCGAACGTCGAGCTGCCAAACTACAACATTGGCATTCTGAGAGGACCGCAGAAATAAGCTGCTCATATTGACATGAATGAGCTGCTTGTTCCACTGGTCTTTCTCTCAATAGAAGTTCTCGTAAGTCAGAGACTTGGGAAGAATCTCTTACCGAGTGTGATGTTTGATTTGGAACCCCATGTCCATCAGTGGATGGGACTGGTTCTTAGTAAACATAAACTTTGAATCCATGTTGATCTTTTCTAACATGACGAATCACATTGTGTCCTAAAGAAGGATCACGAGGGTCGTGTTCTGTTTGATTAACGCTAGAACAAAGTCTGTGTTTTGTTGGTGAGACGTTCCAATGTGGGCATAATATAAGCACAATTAATAACTTCCCATAAGTTAATATTTCTAGATTTAACAAATATTTTAAATTTAGAGCACCATTGAGCATAAGGGAAATTTTTATATTTTGGAGCAATATTTGGATCATAGCCTAAATGAAAAGCACCTATATTCATGATATATATGTGAATATATGCAAGCAAGACAAATGTAATCATAACTAGATTAGCACAAAAAAGATAACTTGGATCTTTAACTCAAGACGATTAGTCCTTAAATCAAAGAGCACCAAGCTCTGATACCAATTGTTAGACCCTAGAGGGGGGTGATTAGGGTCTTATGCTAATCTAATCTGATTTTATACCAATTAAAACTAATTAACAAATTATTCTTGCAAGAGAGATATACAATATGTTACAAGCAAGAATAAGCAATATGAACAAAGGTAAATATCCTAGCAATGAGATATACTATGAGATATATGCAAGGATATATAATTAACACAAGGGTAAACAATCTAAACTAGATAGTGGACAATATAATCAACAAGCAACAAACAAAGGCGATATAAGATATGAACATAAAAATAAGTACGCCAATGCAATCACAAACAAACGATATGATTACGGAGTTCGATTCCCATGATCTACGTCTCCGCTCCTCACCTTGAGGAGATCTCCACTATTACAACCGGGTTTTCTACGTTTACCCGAACAACATTTACACCTCACAATACGGTTTTCTAGTTTACCGAAAACTCTACAACTAACACACTCTTGTAATCCCACTCTACACCCTCTCAAGTATTGAACTAGACGCCACTCCTCTTAGGACGATCCCCAACTCTCGCTACACACTTCTCTCGGTGTACAAGTGTATTACAAAATGTATCCTCACAATTAGGCTCAATACAATAAATATTTGTTCTCTACTATGGATGAGAACACAATGAAAGCTCACACTCAATTGTTACAACTCTTACCAACCCAAATATACTATATATGAAAATACGATAAGCTCATGTGGGTGTGTGTAACAATGAGAGTAAATAAAATCAAATCTAAACTCAATATAAAAACTAGCTTTAAAGAAAGATAATCAAATAACTATGCAAATGTAAAGCTAGATAAGAGTTTAGAAAACTTCTCAATAGATCAAGAGTTAGAGGGAGAATAGTTGGATGCCCAAACACTAATAGATGATCTCCTCAAGCTCTTGTGAAATTAATTTCACAAACTCAAACTTCCAAATACTTAAAAGCTTCTTAAACACACTTAAACCAAACTAAAACCCTTGTGGCGGTCGACCGTGAACTGATATATGAAATTTTAGGTTTTGAAAACAGTTTGCTGATTTTAAAAAACTGTTTAAAAATATCAAATAAATTCCAAAAATTATGAAACTTTGGGAAATGATTGTAGACATGATAATACACATGCTATAAAAACTGGTTTTCTAAAAGGACTTCCCAAATGAGAAATATCATCATTTTGCAAAATAGTCCAAAATACGAAAATGTAAACATATGAATTTTGACATTTAGGCTAAATCATGTTTTGAAACTTTGCACAATAATTATGTAGACTTAATAAAATATGTATATGATTATTGTTAAGTCCAAAAACTAAGAATACAATATTTTTACAAATACAATAGAAAATAAAACATATGAGTATGTATATGAAAATATATTTGTTTCATATCTAAGTAGTTAAACCAAATCACAATAATAAATATGAAATATGTAATTTCATATTTATAAACATAAAAACCAAAACTTGTGTTGTATATGTATATGACTACATATATATACAAGGAAACCAATTGTGTGTATATGATATTGACCTTAGAGTATCTAACACACATAATATAAAACCTAAACTAGATTACCCAAGCTGATCTTGATCTTCAATAAGCTTGACTTGGTACACTATGCGGATGAAGCTGAACTTGGATCTTGAACTTAAATTGCATAAGCTTCACTCCACAATTCCGCCAACCTCCATTGGATATGATCGTTGAAGCTCTATTCCATCCATCCTTCAACTTGTTGTTTGTCTAGAATAAATACGAAAACACAAACACTAGACAAATAACATTAGAAGTAAATCATTTGTTAAACATCATCAAAATAAGAAGGCCAACAATCTCCCCCTTTTTAATGATGATAAATAATTTACAAAAAGGATATATGCATGAAAGGAAATGAATATATAAATTATAATTCACATGCATAAAAACAAGAAAGAATATACTCACAATATTTTCCCTCCTTTGACAACATCAAAAAGGGGACAAAAGGATGAAGAGAGCAAAAGCTCCCCCAATCAATATGCATGAGTGAGTATAAAAATATAGAAAGATATAGGGATTGCTCCCCCTATCAAAATGCCTCATAAATGTATAAAATGAATGCTAAGGCATACATACGTGAGAAAGCATAGATTAAAAACATGCTAAACATAACTCACATACAAAAAAGATAATGAGAACACATATAAATATGTTAATATGAAAGAAGTGTCTCATTAAACAATTTTAAAATCATAGTGTATAAAAATAGGTTTATGAAATCAAAAGATAGAACATGAGAATCATGCAAAAAGTTTTCAAATGAAAACAAAGTAAATAATGAAATCATAAATCAAGATTTTAGTTCAAAAACAATCTTTGATCAAAAAAAAATTCTTTGTAAAACTTGATCAAATCACATATAGAATACATTATAAGGTACGAATAGATGATCCATGAGCACAAACATATAAATATCATCATATAAGTGAAATATAATGAATTCAAAGCAACAAATAAAAACAAAATCTTTGACAAAAGAATTTCAAGAGAGGCAACAATATATCAAGCTCTTAAGCTTGTTCTAACCCATATAATCATTTTAGCATCCGATAAACATGATTTGGGAATAAACACCCAATAAACTTGGGGGGTTACATAAATATAGACCTCTCATCAAAATCAAAACTAATAATCATGAAAACAAAAGATTTGATAAAAGAAAAATTGTTTTCATAACCAAAAGATCTTAAAACATAATTTTCAAAACCAAGAAAAGGAAAAAGAAAAACACTAAAATACTTGGTTTTAAAAATCAAATTTATTTTGGTACCCAAGAATTCTTGGTACCAAGAGATTTAGGGACATGACCCCTATCTTTTAAGCTCAAAGCCCTAGGGTTATGAACCCTCTTCGGCATATGTGGTGTACTAACACGGTCAAAGCAATATCTACTCAAATGACCCTTCCGAATGCAATTTGTGCAATGAAAGAGATCCATTTGTTTTTGTGGACCTTTAGCACGTGCACGAGTAACATTTGCAAACATAGATGGTCTTTTAAGATTATTTTGCAAATATGAAATATTTTGAAACAATGTTGGTCTACTTGAAATATTTTGCGATTTAGAAACTTTTCGCAAATCAAACAAAACTTAGCTAAGTGACCAACTCTACCACAAAAATCACAATGATACACATTAGCATGCTTATGATGAACAATGGGTGCATGTGTGTGTACATGTGATGAAGAGACTTGATGAGATGCACAAGGAGCATTGACATTTTTATATTTGTGTGCATCATAGCAAAATTTAGCTAAATGGCCTTTACGACCACAAATGGAGCACTTGTAAACGTTGCTATACAAGTGTGCATAGTATGTAGGTGATTTTAAAGTTATAGCACTAGATTTAGCACACTTGTCCATAAGTTTCTTATGATTATTAATGCATGTGTTAAAAGTTGAATCTAAGCATAATATGCGGTTTTTCACAAGATTCAATTTATCATTATGCATACAAGCATTGGAAATAGAAGTAGATGAAACATGATCATTTCTAAAAGAACTAAACTCATTTCTAATAGTTTCTACTTCTATCATGATATCATTATTAGCATGAGTTAAGCTAGCAATAGATGAAGACATGTTATTATTTTCCAAACTTAATAACTCATTGTTTTCTTTCAAAATAGCATTCTTTTTAACAACAATATCAAGTTTGGAAGCTAGCGACTCATGATCGGATTTCAAATCTACATGCTTGCTTTTTAGATCTATAAAATTATTTTGCAATTTTGTATAGGCATGCGATAATTTTTCATATGCACAAGCGAGTTCATCAATAGATAAATCATTATCGGAATCGGAATCGGAATCGCTTACTACACAAGAATTATCCTCTTGTGGCCGTGTGCATGATGCTCCACATGAACTTGAAGAAGAATCCTCCAAAGCTTGTCGGATTGCCTCCAAGTCCCCTTGATGTGCTTTAATAAATTTCTAAAGTTTGTAAGCACTATCAAAATGAATAAATTTGTTAGAAAAGGATGAGTCAAAAGCATTAAGCAAAAATTCTAACAAAAACTTGTTCATTGTAAATATTTTATGATCACGATTGCTCCACTTGGATTTCTCCAATGTGGGTACAATATAAGCACAATTAATAACTTCCCATAAGTTAATATTTCTAGATTCAACAAATATTTTAAATTTAGAGCACCATTGAGCATAAGGGAAATTTTTTTATTTTGGAGCAATATTTGGATCATAGCCTAAATGAAATGCACCTATATTCATGATATATATGTGAATATATGCAAGCAAGACAAATATAATAATAACTAGATTAGCACAAAAAAGATAACTTGGATCTTTAACTCAAGGCGATTAGTCTTTAAATCAAAGAGCACCAAGCTCTGATACCAATTGTTAGACCCTATAGGGGGGTGATTAGGGTCTTATGCTAATCTAATCTGATTTTATGCCAATTAAAACTAATTAACAAATTATTCTTGCAAGAGAGATATACAATATGTTACAAGCAAGAATAAGCAATATGAACAAAGGTAAATATCCTAGCAATGAGATATACTATGAGATATATGCAAGGATATATAATTAACATAAGGGTAAACAATCTAAACTAGATAGTGGACAATATAATCAACAAGCAACAAACAAAGGTGATATAAGATATGAACATAAAAATAAGTGCGCCAATGCAATCACAAACAAACGATATGATTATGGAGTTTGGTCCCCATGACCTACGTCTCCGCTCCTCACCTCGAGGAGATCTCCACTATCACAACCGGGTTTTCTACGTTTACCCAAACAACGTTTACACCTCACAATACGGTTTTCTAGTTTACCGAAAAACTCTACAACTAACACACTCTTGTAAATCCCACTCCACACCCTCTCAAGTGTTGAACTAGACGTGTCTCCCTCAAGTGCTCGGATACAACCTCTCCCTAGGTTTGTCAACCGACGCCACTCCTCTTGGGACGATCCCCGACCCTCGCCACACACTTCTCTCGGTGTACAAGTGTATTAAAAAGTGCATCCTCACAATTAGGCTCAATCCAATAAATGTTTGTTCTCTACTATGGATGAGAACACAATGAAAGCTCACACGCAATTGTTACAACTCTCACCAACCCAAATATACTATGTATGAAAATACGATAAGCTCATGTGGGTGTGTGTAACAATGAGAGTAAATAAAATCAAATCTAAACTCAATATAAAAACTAGCTTTAAAGAAAGATAATCAAATAACTATGCAAATGTAAAGTTACATAAGAGTTTAGAAATCTTCTCAATAGATCAAGAGGTGGAGGGAGAATAGTTGGAAGCTCAAACTTTAATAGATGATCTCCTCAAGCTCTTGTGGAATTGATTCACAAAACCGAAACACTCAAATGCTTAAAAGCTTATAAACACACTTTAAACAAACTTAAACCCTTGTTAAACTCTTGTTTAAAAACTTCTTGGATGGCTTTGAGAACTGAGATCAATGGGGTATTTATAGCCTCCCAAAACCTCAGCCAAAAACCCCAAACAAAAGACCAAAAACCCTAAAGAATCAGAAATCTGATTCTGTATGAAATATGACCGTTGGGCGATCGGCGGTCGACCATGGGAAAATCACGGTCGACCGCGAAGGTCATTGAAACTGAGAAAACAAACAGAACAGGTTACGGTCGACCGCGGCGGTCGACCGTGAGAACTTACAGACTGACGGTCCACCGCCACGATCGACCGTGAAAGTTTCTGCTGACTTCGCAGGAAAAAACATGGGCGCGGTCGACCGTGAACTGATATATGAAATTTTTAGGTTTGAAAATAGTTTGCTGATTTTAAAACACTGTTTAAAAATATCAAATAAATTCTAAAAATTATGAAACTTTGGGAAATGATTATAGACATAATAATACACATGCTACAAAAACTGGTTTTCTAAAAAGACTTTCCAAATGAGAAATATCATTATTTTGCAAAATAGTTCAAAACACGAAAATGTAAACATATGAATTTTGACATTTAGGCTAAACCATGTTTTAAAACTTTGCACAATAATTATGTAGACTTAATAAGATATGTATATGATTATTGTTAAGTCTAAAAACTAAGAATATAATATTTTTACAAATACAATAGAAAATGAACATATGAGTATGTATATGAAAATATATTTGTTTCATATCTAAGTAGTTAAACCAAATCACAATAATAAATATGAAATATGTAATTTCATATTTATAAACATAAAAACCAAAACTTGTGTTGTATATGTATATGACTACATATATATACAAGGAAACCAATAAAATGTGTGTGTATATGATATTGAGCTTAAAGTATCTAACACACATAATATAAAACCTAAACTAGATTACCCAAGCCGATCTTAATCTTCAATAAGATTGACTTGGTACACTATACGGATGAAGCTGAACTTGGATCTTGAACTTGAATTGCATAAGCTTCACTCCACAATTCCGCTAACCTCCATTGGATATGATCGTTGAAGCTCTATTCCTCCATCCTCCAACTTATTGTTTGCCTAGAATAAATACGAAAACACAAATACTAGACAAACAACATTAGAAGTAAATTATTTGTTAAACATCATCAAAATAAGAAGGCCAACACTCTCAACAAAAGCCCTTGAGTAAATGAAGAAATGAAGCAAAAGAGAAATCAAGAAGCCCATTGGAAAATCAAATTGTTAATTTATCCAAAAGCCCAAAACCAAAACAATGAATCATGAAGAAATGAAGAAAAGCTCAAAAGAGAAATCAAGAAGCCCAATGGAAATTCAAGAAGCCAAAGTGAAAAACCAAACAAAAAGCCCAAGCCCAAAGAACAAAAGCTAGCTTCGGACAACAACCAGAAGAAGGTCCATATCGATGCCAGCGTCGATGGGGCATCGATGCTAGCATCGATGCCCGTATCGATGCCAGCATCGATACCCCTATCGATGCTGGTATCGATACTGACGTACAATTTGTTACGAATTAAGGGCTAAAATTTATTGTTTTTGGAGTTCACCTTTTATGATAACTCTAAATAAATTTCTTAAGAAATGATTTTCAAAGTAGTATA
Source organism: Asparagus officinalis (assembly GCF_001876935.1). NCBI lineage: Eukaryota > Viridiplantae > Streptophyta > Magnoliopsida > Asparagales > Asparagaceae > Asparagus > Asparagus officinalis. The sequence goes on along the minus strand of NC_033799.1, from coordinate 73,207,677 downwards.
CTTTATTTAAGCCTTAACTTGGACTTTTATTTAAAATAATAAAATTTTTGCATGCTTAACTTAGAGTTGAAAATAATTTTTTCAAAGTGTCTTGATTTACATATTTTTCAAAATATATATATACATAAAAAAAAATATATTTGCAAAAGAAGAGTGCGAAAAATGGGCACAAAAAAAAGACTCTTAAATTTAAGGTGATTCTATCTTATAAAGCCTAAGTTGATCGAGTAATTAAGCCCAAGGAGTATTTCTATACTTAATGACCTAAGCCCAATTGGGTTGGGATCCATTGGCCCAAAACTCGTTAAATGGTCGCTTAGAAAGCCCGTTAAAGTAGAAAAAAATCACCAAGGAAGAAAAAGTTAAAAATAATAATAATATAAAAAATAAAAAAAAATACCAATAAATGTTTTATATATAGTTATATTTGTATATATGGTCTTGGAAAATATTTTAGATCAAGCAACTTGAATATTATTTTAAACAAAGAGTTAGCATGTTCTTTTCAAAACTTTTAAATTAAATCTCTAAGATTTGACTTGGTTTTGTATTGCTATAATGAAAAAGATTTTCTAAGAGATTTACATTGGAGTTATATATAAAAACATTTTCTTGATTATTAACTAGCTTCAATTAGAATGTCTAAATATATCAAGGAAAATTGGTTATTTACTGACTTATTTAACTTGGCAAGATGACCAAATTTTGTGGGTATATTTACTGCAAACCCTCACGAGACTACAACTCGTCCACTAGGATAACCTAGGGGTTTAAAGGGTTGTTGTATGCGCTAAATACAACCGCGATTCCTACAAAAGTGAGTTAGGATATTCTTTTTATTTTCTTTGCTAGAGGACTAGCAAAAGTTTAGGTGTGGGGGTATTTGATAATCATATTTTATTATAATTTTATACCCTTAATATCTATTTTATATAAATAAATATATCACTAATAATTGTTTTTATCTTTAATTACAGGTAATGAAGAATAAATCTCAAAAATCCTATCTCTCAACAAAAACCTTGAATAAATGAAGAAATGAAGCAAAGAAGCCCATTGGAAAATCAATTGTCAAATTATCCAAAAGCCCAAAGCTAAAAAGAAGAAGAAATGGCAAAGCCCAAAAGCCCAAGCCCAAGAACAAGAGAGAAGCTCGGACAGCAACAGAAGAAGGCTTCGATACTCGTATCGATGCCAGCATCGATACCCGTATCGATGCCAGCATTGATACCCCTATCGATGCTAGTATCGATACTGACGTACAATTTGTTACGATTTAAGGGCTAAAATTTATTGTTTTTGGATAAGATTTCAATCCAATGGCTCTCATTCACTGATGTTTACTATAAATAGGGGTAGAGAGTGAGGGGTTAGAGGTGTAAAAAATTTTATAACTCCATTTGGAGAGGAAAGTTACTCTTAATTGAGAAGACCTTCTAAATTTGTAACTTTTATTACAAATAATAAAAAAAATTCCCCACTTCAAATCTTCTTCTCTTTGTTGGATGATGATGTTGGAGATGAAGAAAAGTTTGAAGGTTTGCTTTTCTTTTATTTTTTTTATTTCTTTTTAGTAATTTCTTTATTATTGCTTATTAGTTAGATTTACATTCATGCTTGTAGTGTAGATTTATTTTCTTGTCTTTTTATTTCTTTTTGTACTTTAATGTAGTGTAGATTTATTTTCTTGTCTTTTTATTTCTTTTTGTACTTTAATTTGTAGAGTAGATTTATTTTCATGCATTTAATTTTTGTAATTTATTCTATAGTTTAGATTTTAATTCTTTGTAGTTAGATTTATTTTTGGTTCGTAGTTTAGATTTTTCCTTTCTTTTTATTTTTGTAATTAGTTCTTTTTTTATTGCTTTTATTTCTTAAGATGTGAAATTAATTCTTGTAGTAATCTTAGAATTGTATGAAACTAGTCTAATTTCCTTTATGTTATGCAAGTTATTCTCTTACACTTAAAATGATCATGTATAGGATAATCAACTAGAGAACTAATTGATAGAAGAAGAATTTGATAATCTATACTTATCTTGAGTGGTTTGATAGGTTATACTTATGAATTCTAGGATTACTATCTTGTTGTTGTTCTTATCCTGATTTTTATTTTGTCTTAGTTGATAATTTGATATGTTATACTTTCCTTAAATAGTTTGATAGTATATGATTAATAAATCTAAGTTAAAATATGATAAAAAGAGAGTAGTTTGTATTTATAATTGAGATTAGCTATTGGATTCAATTCTAGATCACCCATATCTCAAATTGAATCCTCCATCTTTTGTTTTCTTAATTTTTTTCGTTTTATTCTTGCTTTTTATTTTATTCTTTTATTCTTTCTTCTCTTCTCTAAAATTTAATTTATTATTACTTGCATATATTCACAACAATCACTCTCACTCATCATAACTCTCACACTTATTCTTTAATCCTATTTTGTCACGCACACAGCATAAAAACCAATTCTAATAATCTCTAAAAATCACCTTCCTCGTGGGATCGATAACTTTTTATACTATAACTTGATCAATTGTGCACTTGTAATTTTGGTACATAATTATGCCGCATCAGTAGGACAAGCCAGAGAATCATTCACAATTACGCCCAATCATTTAACCCAGATGTTGCAAGAAGCTTTAGCTAAGCAACAATAAGAGATCAGAGTTGAGATAAAACTAGAAATGGAGTTGACAATGCAATAGATGGGGGATTTGCAGGCTCAGCAACATCAACAACAACTGGAATCAAGTCAAAAGGTTGAATCTAGCAGGCGTAATGCTATATCTATTCGGATAACTGAGGTTAATAATGACCAAGAGGTAGATGAAACTATCTTTGCTGATCCTCCTCCTAATAAAGATTATTCTGAGAATGGCCCGGTAAAGTCGTCTACCCAACCTTCTCAAATTTACCCGAAGAAGAATATGGATGAGGATAAGAAAATGAAGGAGCTTGAAAATAAAGTCAACGCTTTGATGACGGCTCAAGAAGTGAAGAAAACGGGTATTCCATACCCATATCTAAGGGAATAGGATTCAATTCTTTACCCTCCGAAATTTAGTCTAATTAACTTCACTCTTTTTATGGCAAGGGTTCGCCCACTCAACACTTGATTTATTTCAAGTCTCATTTGGGTATAATTTCTAAAAACGAGGTTTTGACGGTCTGGTCATTTGTTGGGACCCTTCGGGGGCCGCCTTCAATTGGTACCGACGTCTTAAACCTGGAAGTATCAACAGTTGGGATGATATGAAAGGTTTATTCCTTACCAATTTCTTTGATGACGACACTGAGATATCGATTGGTACCTTGTTGGACGAGAAACAGAAAGATGGGGAGTCAGTTGATGTCTTTGTTAAACGATTCTGAAACAAAGCGGTAAATTGTCGGGATCCGCTCACCGAAGAGTTCATCCTTCAAAAATACTATAACAACCTCTCTCTGGATGTTCTAGAAGTCATGGGGGTCGTGCCTTCCAAGACTTGGAAAGAATTAAAAGTGCAGGGTGAACAGGCCAAACGTTTCCTCAAGAGAAAGAAGCTTGAGAGAGGTCAACCGCCAACTAATCCTCAAAAGCAGAATTTTAATCCTCAAGATAGAGGAAAGGGATCCGCGGCTACTATTGATGCTCACAAAACGTCACAACAACCGCAACAACAACAAGCGCAACAGTCACCCTTCCAACTACCGCACCAAACACAGCAATCTCTAACGCAACCCAAGACTTCGAAACCTAGATTTCTAAAAGAATATTCTTTTAAAGATGATAAAGTACCGGTTATCTTTAAGTATATTTTGTATAACAACAAGATCAAACTTCTACCGGTCACAAATCAAGAAGAAGCAAAGAAAATTACAGACCCTAAATATTGTGCATATCACAGAAGGGTCCATCATCCTATCAAGTCGTGTTATGTCTTAAAAGACAAAATACAAACCTTGATTGACGTGGGTATTGTGATTGCAAAGAAGAAAGAGAAGAAAGTATGTGCGAATGCAGTATCTATTAGCTTCAGTTCGGTTCCTTTGTCATAGTTTTAACCCGAACCTGTGTCAAAGGTTAGAATGCAAATCGTCAATGATGATCCTCACGGGCAGCGTCAAAAGGGATTTGTGTCACATATAACTCCAAATGGTGAAATCCTCTGGCTTCATCCCGATTTGCTTGAAGATGAACAGTGGACGACATCCGCGTCTAAGAATAAATTGAAAGGCAAAGGAAAGGAGAAGTCCTGCTACGAAGTTTTGACAATTCCTGAAGGAAACGATTAAGAAATCCTAACTTTACCGCTTTCTGAAGAGGAGCAAGAATCTTTTACTACTAGAAGTGGAAATGAATATCGCTTTAATTACCCAAATGCATCTGAGCAACTAGCTGAGCAGAGGGTGGTAAAAACCACACCTTCTAAAATTTTAGCTGAACTGGGGGTGGTTGCAACTCCTGATGTATTTGTTGAGAAACCTCAACAATTGACTAAGCAAAAAGAAAAGGAACCCCAACACAAAAAAGTTCAGATTCCGAGGCAATATCGTTTCAATCGACCGATTGGAAGAGATAAACCGGAAAGTTCAAATTCTCCATACCGTTTCGATGTTATGATTCAGTTAGCTAACATCCCAGCGAGGATTACGTTATATGAGCTGTTACGCCTTTCAAAGGACACTAGGGAAGCTTTACAAGAAGCTTTAGCCGATTCTGATGTGTTTCTTACTCAAATTAAGCTAGCCCCCGAAGAGCCAGAGTCATTAGTCCAACATTATAATTTGGCGGCTAGGAGATTTCCCCGCATTGCCTTTACCAAAGAAGATATGCAAGTGAAGAACTCAAAGCATGACAGGCCTTTGTATTTCATCGGATACATTGGTTCTAACGTTGTTAACCGGATTCAAGTTTATCTGGGTTTCGCTGTTAGTATCATGCCACTTCGGTTGATGTACCACCTTAGAATTCCCGCCAGTAAACTAGCCTCCACGGGAACCATTATCTACGGATTTAACACCAGCAGGTCTAGGCCATTGGGAAAGATTCGGGTGAAGTGTCAACTCAGAGATTTGAAGTCAGAAGTCACTTGTTATGTGATGGATGCAAAGACTTCTTATAACTTGTTGTTAGGTCATCCTTGGATCCACTGTAATGTTATAGTTTCTTCAACCCTCCATCAGTGCCTAAAATATGTAGACACTAATAATGAGGTCAAGACGGTGGTCACGGATAAGTAACCATTTAAGGGGTTAGAAAATTACTTTACTGACTCACTTCTTTATGGTGCTGAATCTGATATTGAACCATCGGCCCATGGCACAGACAGCGGAGAAGAAGCTGATACAGAAGCTGGACTCGATTATAGTGAAGGTCTTGTATTAAATAACATTGAACCTCTTGTAATCGATATTGATGATGATGAATCGTAGAATGAAAGTTGTAACTGCTAACTTGCTGATGAAATAATAAATGATGATTTAGATATAACACGGAAACTGTATGACAATCCCGATATACACATGCTATTTCGGTCGTCCTATACAATGAAGAAGTGCATCCAGGATTCCTCCGGAACAATCCTAGTCCTACCTGCAAAAGCAGGGGGTGGAAAAGAAATAATCTTCGGTAAAGGAGACTCATCCTCACCTTCTGATCTCTTCTTAGAAACAAATACTGATGATGAAGGGACCGGATGGTATTTCTTCAGATATAGTTCACAAGCAAGTGACTATATGAAGAAGCAAGGATACGACCTCACTCTCGGTGAAGGTCTCCGTTTTGGTCAAGGTACCCGGGTACCACCCCGTCCTGCCTATGTACCAAAAGGAAAACCTGATAATTATTACAGCCACAGAAGAGGTTTGGGCTATGTCTCGTCATCTGATGACGAATGTTGCTGGCAAGTCATCAACTAGCTAACAAATAAAAATGAGTATTCGTCCGATTCCTCAAATTGGGATTCTGACATTAGCATTGGAGAAATGTTCAAAGGCTTAATATCGAACATGGCCACGATCGACCCTTCTACAATAGAAGTAGATGATCAATTACCCACTTGGGAAGATCCCAAGATACATTACATGAATGTTCAATATGGTGATCGATTTGAATAGAGAGAACCTCCTACTGAAGACAAAATGGTCCAAGTCAATATGGATGATGGAATCAATCCAAAGCCTATATTTATTAGTGACAGTCTTCCATCAGATGAGAAGGAAAAATTGATCACCCTCATTAGAGAGTATATTAACATTTTCGCTTGGAATTATGAAGATATGCCAGGATTGGATCCAAATATGGCAATGCATAGCCTTAACATTAAACCAGATGTCAAACCTGTCAAACAACAACAAGACGGTTTCGTCCGCAAATTATGGAGGCGATAGAAGCAAAAGTCAAGAAATTGATTGATTCAAGCTTTATTAGAGAAGAACAACATCCCGATTGGTTGGCAAATATCATTCCAGTCCTAAAAAAGAATGGGAAAATTAGAATTTGCATCGACTTCAAGGATTTGAACACTGCTTGTCCTAAAGATGAATTCCCTCTACCGATTACAGACGTCATCATTGACAACACGTGCGTGTAGGCATATAAAATTGCTTATAGGTCCCTTAGCATAGCTCGGCACAAACCGACGAACCAACGAGGCGATGAGGTTGACGAATCGCACGCAAGCAACGGAATACATCCATTCGCGCGTGGAATCAAGCTAATGGTTCGGGGAATCAACGAGTCATTCAAACAAGAGCGGACTCGGATGAATCACGACCGAATCAAGATCGGTTTCGGACTCGAACTCAGAAGTGGATTTACTGCCAAATCAGGAATTCGACTTACTGCCAAATCAGATCAACCAAATCAGAATCTAAGTCAACCAAATCACGGACAGAACCGAGAAACGGATACAGCGCAAAACGACGGAAAACAGCAAACCCAGAGGGGCTCGGCTAAAACCGAGCCGCCTCAAGGTGGCTCGGCCAAAGCCGAGCCACCTCGGGGTGGCTCGGCAATTGCCGAGCCACGCTTGAGGTGAGACCCCCGCCCGGGCCCCCAGAGCCGTTAGCCGAGCCTTTCTTATATGTGGCCGCTTGCATCTGTGGCCCAAGGCATAGTGAGGGTAGCTATAAATAGCCCTTTTCCTTTTTGTTCCATTTTAAAAGGGTTGGATTTTTTGGAGGCGAAGCTTGCTGCTGGAGTTAAAAGACTCAGATTAAAAGAAAGATTCAACTTTAGGACTGTCGAGGACGTTGCTCATCCAGATCTGGTAGCTCGCGATCGCGTTCAACTCGGCCAACCCATATGCATAGAGTTCGAGAGACCGGATCTTTTAGATCCTAACGTAGGACAACACTCCGATACAAAGCTTGGATTCTTTGAATCGGCCGAGAATTTTGGGCGAATTGTTTTACACTTGGTGACCAATCCCACGCGGCTTATTATTTCTTGTGAAATAATACTCGTTGTACTGTCGTAAATCTGACCTGGATCTAGATCTGCGGTTGGTCCACAGGATATAACAACAGCGCGCTACGGCAAAGCAGCCCAACAAAAGCGACGCGTTAACCGCAAAAACAGGAGCTCGCTGATTTGTTCGACAGCAGAAAGGAGAAAGTTGTAATCTTTGTTTATTTTTCTTGATTTTCATTGTGATACCCGGAATCTAAAAAGACCGGTCTTTGGTAACTCAAAAAGTTGTTATTTAAAATGACAATGGAATCAATTACAAGAAAGACACGATTTTCAACGTAACGGAGAACAATCCTGGCCGACGGCCGAACAGTGGGAGCCGCCGATCTCGCTGGCCGAGATCTGTGTCACACCGTCGGCAGCGTGATCTCAATCCCGGTCGAGGAGGAGGTCGAGTATGAGTTCGACCAAGCCAAGTTCGAGGAGTACGTGTCCTCGTCCGGATCTACCTCCCCCCGCAAGTCCAAGAAGTTCTCCTCCAGGAGAAAAGTTCGTTGGTTCGAAGAAGCTCGGAAAGCCAACGAAGCTCTCACCCCAGCTGACGCCAAAGTCGCGTCGGGTGAAGTTCTGCCGACCTCCAACCAGGTCAACCCAACTCCCGCCAACGCCTCCACTGTTGAAGGCATTGTGACTCTCTCAAAGAGAGCCCGCCAGAGGCGTCGTCAACGCCTTGCACGGCAACTCGCCAAGGCGATGGAGTCTACAGACGGATTCCGCTACAACGCGGATCTGAAGAACAGAAGAGGCAAACAGCCTCAACCACCAATGAACGGCGACTCTTCCAAGCCGCCAAAGAACGAATGGGTCCGCGTCAAACGGAACCGTTCGACGCTTGAGGAGCGTATCCGCAAGCGCCGCGCGATGTCAGCACAGGCACGGGCTAAAGTCCAGGAAGCCCGTAGAAGACTGCAAAAGGAGGTGACGAAGAAGCCACCACCAACTCGCCAAGTCTGGAAGCCTAAGTCTGAAGTGGCGACCCAGGCCAAAAAGCAGCCATTGCAGCCTTCAAAGCAAGGCCAACCTCCGGCGAATCAATCAAAGTCGCCGTTAATTCCAAATAGCTTCTCCGGGAGATCATGCAGAATCATCCCGAAGGAGGAAGCCAGTTTTGGATCGCCTCGGTCCAGCTCCCGACGAGAGAGGCAAAGTTCCAGTTCATGAGCGTTTGGGCCCAATGAAGAAGCCCAGAACGACTCAACACATTGGGGGTCGCCGTCACCTCCAGTATGACAAAGAGCTCAAGGCAACTGTGCGCACCAATTTGCGCATCGAAGTCCAAGAGCACATTGAAGACTCGCGCCCACAAAGGCATGTTTCGAGGCGTGTAACTTTTGAAAACCCAAAGAAGGCGATCCAACCTCAGATGGAAACATTATCATCTGATAGTGATAGTGTTATACCTGAGAAGTCGTGCCCGCACACGATAGGTTACTCCGACTGTCAAAATGACGAGTTGTACTATCGTGCTGGGGGTACGGACTAGAGACCCAATGCCCCTGTTCCAAACTCATTCGGGCAGTATTGTCTGAATGCAGCTGCATCAAGGCGGTCCCCGAACGAGTTTCGGTTTTCGAGAGACTCAGTACTGAAACGCCGAAACCAAGGCCTAGGCGTTTCTGACGAAGAAGAACAATGGTTGAACAGAGAGAATTTCCGAGGGTCACCACCAACATGACCAGCAGAGGGACGTCGGAGCGAGACAATCTCGAATCGATTCTGAAAGCATCCCAGCCTAGAACCCGTCTACAGTCCGGAGCCATCAAGCGAGGAACTTATGGTAGGGTTCGGACAAGATTACCTTCCGAAGATGAAGAATCTGATGCCTGCTCTGCGGTTGCATCGGATAATACAGTCTCCAGTGAAGGGCAACCCCGCGAGGCATTTATGATAAGTGCGGAGCAAGTGGCCAAAATGCTTGAAGATGCCTTAGCTAAGCAACAGGAAACCTTCAGGTTCGAAATGCAGATGGCCATGCAAAACATGAGAGAAATGCATGACCAGCAAATCCAAGCATTGACGAACCAGCAAGGCGAGCCAAGTCATCGTAACCCGGTTAATTTGGAAGACAAGGATACGAATGAAGCTCGTAATACCAATAATCATCCCGTCAATGCAGGGGGTGGTAACGAGAATGCTAGTGAAAACACAGATGAAAATCTAAAAATTAAAAATCTCGAGAGCAAAATCAATACATTGATTTCTGCTCAAGAGATGAAGAAAACAGGCATTCCTTGCCCATACCCAAGAGAGTGGGAATCAATCCCATATCCGGCGAAGTTTAATCTAATTAACTTCACGCCGTTTAATGGGATGGGTTCCCCCACTCAACATTTGATTTATTTCAAATCGCACCTGGGAGTTATCTCCGGCAATGAGCCTCTGATGGTGCGGTCATTCGTTGGCACTCTTCGCGGAGCCGCCTTCGATTGGTATCGCCACCTCAATCCAGGTAGTGTGAACAGCTGGGACGACATGGAGACCAAGTTCCTCGCCAACTTTTTCAACGACGACACAGAGATATCCATCGGGTCATTGCTGGACGAGAAGCAGAAAGATGGGGAATTGGTGGACACCTTCGTCAAGAGGTTCCGGAACAAGGTGATGAACTGTCGGGACCCGATCACTGAGGAGTTTATTCTCCAGACTTGCCACAACAACCTCGCGCTGGACGTGTTGGAAGCAATGGGAACAGCACCATGGAAGGATCTGAAGGTCCGAGGGGAGCAAGCTGAGCGCTTCCTCCGAAGGAAGAAGGCCGAGAGGAACCTACCGACGGCTAATCCTCTGGACTCAAACTTCGCCTCTCGTGGTAAGGGCAAGGCACCTGTAGCTGCTGGTGGTGCTAATCAAGCGTCGCAACAGCAATCTCGAAGGCAGCAAAAGACTTCGGGTCCGAGACTCCAAAAAGAGTACTCTTTCAAGGACGAAGACGTTCCAGCCATCTTCGAATCCCTCCTTGAAGGTAACAAGATCAAGCTACCACCTATCACAAATCAGGAGGAAGCTGACAACACTACGGACCCAAAGTACTGTGCATACCACAGGAGGGTCCTTCATCCCACCAAGGATTGCTTTGCTCTCAAGAATAGCATCCAAACCTTGGTTGAAGCCGGCGTCATATCGCTCAGATAAGCCAAATAAGAACGGCAAGACTCCAAAGAGTATACGAGTATAAACTGTTTCTCAATCCTCCAACAAGTGCATGAGGTTAAACTGCTTGCTTACATACTCCAAAGAGTATACAAGTATAAACTGTTTCTCAATCCTCCAACAAGTGCATGAGGTTAAACTGCTTCCTTACATACTCCAACAGGTATATGAGTCTAAACTGTTTCCTTTCTTTCACGGGAAGTTCCTGGAGAATACCATGCTTGATATTCTTAAGGATAACCCGGACACCCAACTGAGTACAATACCATACCCAGTTTTGCAAAGGAAGCTGGGGGTGGATGATTCATGTAACGGGAAGTTCCCAAAAGAAATCCATATAGTGTATTCTTAGGGATAATCCGGTCACCACAGCAAGATGATGAATAAGAAACTCCCATTCAAATTCTCACCGCGTCTGTGCACTCAACACTCTCCCCCTCTCGATTCCCCCAATGAACGAGAGGTCCACAAATCGAGCGATCAAACCTTCCTACAGTTAGGATCGTCTCAAACCTCCCGATTGGTCAAACCTTTCTACAGTTAGGACCACAGCCAAAATCCCCTCTCGATTCCTCCAATGAACGAGAGGTCCACTTTCAAATCAAGTGATCAAACCTTCCTACAGTTAGGGTCACCTCAAACTCCCATTTGGCCAAACCTTCCTACAGTTAGGTTCAAAACCATAATTCACTCTCGATAAACGAGAAATTCACCTTTAGTTCGGTAATCAAACCTTCTGACAGTTAGGATCATCCGAAGTTTTCGATTCTCGGAGTGGAGGTCCCACTCCTAGTTTCATCATTCCGGATTCTGGGGGTGGAGATCCCACCTCGAGTCTCCTTTCCAGCTGAAGATAGAATATAAAATTCTTCTTCTTCAGTGTCGGGAGATAGAATATAAAATTCTTCCTCTCCCATTTCGGGTTCGTCTTTGCCCCAAGAGAAGACACCACCTTTTTCAAATCCCAAAATCTGTGCCTCACAGGTACAGGGAATTTTATCCCGAATCCTAAGTAGGGATAAGTCAACGCCTAACACGCGTTGCCGGTTTAGTCTTTCACCGATTGAAAAAGACACCAGAATCCAGTCTGGGGTATTTTATCCCGAAGCCTAAGTAGGGATAAGTCAGCGCTTAACCCGCGTT
>NC_033799.1:73127163-73195445 GCF_001876935.1 Asparagus officinalis | reverse complement strand
CTGGAGAATATTTTTTCTAAAAATATTCTTAAGGATAACTCAACAACACTCCGACAGACGTATGAGTATAAACTGTGTCAAACGCCGGACAACGCGTTGCAAACGAAGACTCAACGCCAACAATCGATGGTCAGCTAAAGATTAGAAAATCAGGAATCGACTTCAAGTTTAAAATTCCGACAATGGTCAGACAATAAATGCAGCACCGGAACTCTTACAGACATTCGACAAAGCACCGAATAGCCTGGAGGATTGAAGGAATCAAGAACAGAAGCCATTCCAAGGTCCCGTTACACCGATTGAAGGTTGGGACAATCATATCCAATGTATTCCAGACTCTTCTATAAAAGAACGAGGCTGAAATACTTTGGAGGGGGTATCTGTAGGCGTATAAAACTGCCTATAGGTCCCTTAACACAGCTCGACAACGCCGATTCGACGAACCGACCATCGGGCGACGTATGCAGACACGATTGTTAGTCCACAACGCCGAAGCCAAGCGATACGCGACGAAGCGGATTAACGAGGCTACGAAGCTAATGAACCGCACGCAAACAACGGAATAAATCCACTCGCGTGCAGAATCAAGCTAACAGGTTGAATAGTCAACGAGTCATCCAACCAAGGGCGGACTCGGACGAATCACGATCGAATCAAGATCGGTTTCGGACTCGAACTCAGAAGTGGATTTACTGCCAAATCAGGAATTCGACTTACTGCCAAATCAGATCAACCAAATCAGAATCTAAGTCAACCGAATCACGGACAGACCCGAGAAACGGGCCACCTCAAGGTGGCCGGCTGCACTGTGCCCAAGGCACAGTGAGGGTAGCCTATAAATAGGCCCCCTTTTGTTCATTTTAAAAGGTTGGATTTTTTGGAGGCGAAGCCCTGCTGGATTGAAGACTCAGATCTAAAAAAGATTCAAACTTTAGGACTTCGAGGACTTGCTCATCCAGATCTGGTGCTCGGCGATCGTCAACGCCAAATAAGGCAAGAGTTCGAGAGGACCGAAAGGGTTGGATTTTTTGGAGGCGAAGCCCTGCTGGATTGAAGACTCAGATCTAAAAAAGATTCAAACTTTAGGACTTCGAGGACTTGCTCATCCAGATCTGGTGCTCGGCGATCGTCAACGCCAAATAAGGCAAGAGTTCGAGAGGACCGGATCTCAGATCTACGCAGGCATACTCCGGATCAAAGCTTGGTCTTTGATCCCGAGATTTGGGCGATTGTTTCCTTGGTGAACCAATCCCCCCCGGCTATTATTTCCTTAGTGAAATAATACCCGTTGTACTACGTAGATCCGACCAGATCTAGATCTCGTGGTGGTCCACGGATAAACCCCGGCGCAGGCAAAGAACCCACACAAAGCGAGCGACCGCAATACAGGAGCTCGCGATTTGTTCGACACAAAAGGAGAAAGTTGTAATCTTTGTTTATTTTTCTTTGATTTTCATTGTAACCGGATCTAAAAAAGACCGGATCTTTTGTAACTCAAAAAGTTGTTATTTAAGATGATAATGGAATCAATTACAAAGAAAGACACGATTTTCACCGCGAACAGTGCGGATTCAAGAGAATGTCATTTATGGATAGATTTTTGGGGTATAATCAGATTAAGATGCACCCGAATGATGAAAAACATACCGTATTCAGAACACCCCTTGGTGTCTTCTGTTATACCGTTATGCCTTTTGGTTTGAAGAATGCTGGCGCTACTTATCAATGGGTGATGATAAAGATTTTCCAGGAACACCTCCGGAAGACCATCGAATGCTATGTTGATGACTTGGTTGTTAAGAGTCGTGACAAGAACGATCACATTAACGACTTAAAAACGATGTTTAATCTTATAAGGAGTCATCAATTGAGAATGAATCCTACTAAATCTTTTCTCGGAATGTCCAGCGACAAATTTCTTAGATTCGTCGTCACCACAAAAGGCATCCAAATCGATCCCGACAAAGTGAAAGCGATACACGAATTGCAAGCACCGAGAAATCTTAAAGAGCTTAGACGATTGCAAGGATGGTTAGTTTATATTCGTCGGTTCATATCAAATCTTTCCGGAAAATGTCAACCATTCTCCAAACTCACAAAGAAAGGCGTATCATTCGTTTGGAATGAAGCTTGTCAAAGAGCATTCGAGGATATCAAAATATATCTAGTGAAACTGCCCATTCTCGTTACACCGAAGTCGGGTAAACCATTTTTGATTTATGTCAAAGTAACGAGCCATTCGTTAAGTGCATTGCTTGCACAAGACAACAATAACGGTCACGAGCAAGCAGTATATTATATAAGTCATACACTGATAGGTGTTGAATCTCGATATCCGATGATTGAGAAAGAATGACTCGCCCTACTATTCGCAATTCAGAAAATGCGACATTACCTAGTTGGGCAAACAATTTATGTTATTTCCAACGTGAACCCAATCCGGGTATTCATGACCCAATCAGCTTCCATGAATTGGCGTTTAGCTAGGTAGGCCCTACTGTTATCCTAATATGATTTGTATTTTAAACAGCAAAAGTCAGTTAAGGGAAAAGTGATTTGTGATCTTTTGGTGGTTAGTCCTACAAAAGATACGGTAGAATTGTATGATGACTTGCCAGATGAAACTCATGAAGTTAACACCACATCACATCAACAAGTGTGGTAATTATACTTCGATGGTGCTTCCTTGGCAACCAATGTGTCAAGCGCTCCCGGATGTTCTAAGATTTTGTCAGGAGTGGGGGTTGTTTTAGTTTCCCCAAGAAAACACGTAATGCCCAGAGTGTCTTCATTGACCGAACTATGCTCTAATAACGTATCTGAATACAACGCGCTAATAATCGTACTTCATTTTGCTAAAGAGCTGGGGGTTGAATACCTTGAAGATTTTGGTGACTCTTAACTAATAGTTAATCAGATTCGAGGAGAATATGATGTCAGAAGCCTAGATTTGATTCCATATCATCGGGCGGCCGTTGAAGTGGCAGACTCATTTGAAGAGTTTTTCATTGAGTACATTCCACGTCTTCAAAATGCATACGCAGATGCATTGGCGACGTTAGCCATGTCTTTGGCTCAGCCTCCAAAGACAGAACAATTAGTCACAGTGAGAACTCACTATCTTATTTTATTGATTTATGATACGATTGTCAAAGAGGCATGCTCAACAAGATCCGAATTCGAAGCTCGAGATTGGCGTTTTCCTATTATCGATTACGTCCTACACAGTATTTTACCTAAAGATGTAAGAGAAAGAGATTCAGTCCGTTGAAGGACACCGAGATTTTACTATAACGCTGCAACAAAAATGTTGTATCATCATTCATACAATGGTGTTTGGTGGAAAATTTGTAAAATAAAAATGAAAGAATTGTGTTTGATTTTATTCTCTCCAACTGTTTAGAAAAAGAATATTTACAACTCTCTCAATCTCAATTACAATTTGGATTTCCTGATTATAAAAGAGAAGAGAATTGATCTGAATTCTCCCCTTTGTTTAAGTCTGGGTTCTTCACAGTGGCGATGAGATGCCTCCCTTGAATGCTCGTGTCGAGTTTGCTTCTCGTTAACGATCCGAACGTCTTGTTCCACTGGAACGATATCTTCTCCTCATGATTTGACGCTATGGAGAACTTACGAGGCAAGTTTTAAAGAACTCTTGATGAGTTGATAACTCTGAACGAGTTTGAAACTTTATAAAAGAGTTGATTTAACCGAAATTGGTTTGTAAGCCAAGGATAAAGAAAGCTCCTGCTTCCGATCTCCAAAGCTCCAGTAATTCCCCCCAAAAAAGCCAGCCAAAGATCTCTTCTTTGCTGCCAAGCCAAAGGATCCGAACTCAGTTGAGTTTGTTCCTATTTATAGGGGATTAAAGGTGTAACTGCCCCCTTAATTCTCTCCATAATGGGGTTGAATAGGGTGTAACCGCCCCCTTAATCTGCTCCTAATTAGGGAAAAAATCCCTCCATATGTGGGGGGAAAATGGTTCCTGAAACCATTCAGCTCGTGTTTGAAAAAGTCAAATGCCGAAAATAACGTTCTGGGCCCAAACTCTACGTTTAAGACTTGAAACGCAGAGTTAGACCTATTTTAGGCTGAAAACGCAGTGTTCGCACAGCATTGTAAAGCTAAAATGCGTAGTTGGGACGCAGAGATGAACTCTACGTTTTGAGTCCATGAACTCTGTGTTTTTAATTGGAGCACTAGGGATGACCTCTATGTTTTGACTATGAAACGTGGGCATGACCTCTGCGTTTTGATGTTGTAACACAGCGATGACCTCTGCGTTTTGATGGTGTAATGTAGGGATGACTCCTGTGTTTTGATGGTGAAACGTAGGGATGACCTCTGCATCTTGATGTGAAGAGACCATCAATTTGTGATCTCTTTTGCTGGAGCATTACAAAGACCGTCATCTTATAATCTTCATCTTGGCTCCTTAAAAATATGAGAGCTATCAGATTGTAACTCCCGATGTTGATTATGAAGGCTATTGAACTAGAGCTTTTATCGGTTGTTTTGAAGGTCATTAGATTATAACATTTATTGATCTACGTGAAAGTCTTCAAATTATAGCCTTCTGGAAGTCATCAGATTGTAACTTCCATCATCGGTGTAGTCTTCAAATTATAGCCTTCTGGAAGTCATCAGATTGTAACTTCCATCATCGGTGTTTGATGGGGGATCAGCTATCTGCAGTGAT
The DNA here is from genome assembly GCF_001876935.1 of Asparagus officinalis. Taxonomy (NCBI): domain Eukaryota; kingdom Viridiplantae; phylum Streptophyta; class Magnoliopsida; order Asparagales; family Asparagaceae; genus Asparagus; species Asparagus officinalis. The sequence goes on along the minus strand of NC_033799.1, from coordinate 73,190,743 downwards.
TTTTAGATTGTAACTTCCATCATCGGTGTTTGATGGGGGATCAGCTATCTGCAGTGATTTTTAGACAACCTACAGAACCCTCTCCAAAGTTTTCGAAAGCTCGCGGTTAACTGGGATGAATTTTCAAAATACTTTGGATCTTAACTCTGATCTTAAAGCTGTTGATTCCTTGTCATAAAGGAGTTGTTCTCTGCACTCGCTTCGAATGCATCTTGGTTGAAGGGATTTGCCACACATGACCTGTATGAAGGTATGCATCATAATCCTTCTTCTGGAATATGAGGGTGGACCCATACGTTTTGAACTTGAGGCACGGGTCTCACCCTTGCGTTTTTAATTTGGAACGCAGGTGTGACCTCGGCATCGCTGCGTCGCCGGTCTGACCTCGGCATTTCAACTTGAGACACAGAGGTGGTTTTCATGCATTTTTAACTAAGTTTTTGAGACTTGTCTTCAGCTCATCTGTTTCAAGTCTCGACTCACATCCATTAAGCTGATGGGCCTACAAACATGCATAGGATTTTTAGCAATCCCTCAGCCATCAACGGATTTGATAAGCCTTTACCGACTACCGTTTGAGTCAGACTAGTATGTGGATTGTCTAAGTCCATTCCATATGTAACGTTGTGCTAAGAGAATAAACCCTTTTAAACTTGATGTTGATGGGCCTACAAACATACATAGACTTTGTCATTTTTATGGAAAAAAACTAATCGGCAATGCGTGTTAATTAGGGATCGAGATAAAGTCCCACATGCATGTAAGGCATGGATTCTGGTGTTATTAGTAACAACCTGCTACGTTATTGAATATGTAGGCTTTGCTATTATTGTGGGAATAGGCTACCCGGTAGCATGTTTTAGATGTAGACTTATCTCTAATTAGGGATCGAGATAAAGCCCCTCATGCGTGAAAGGCATGGACTTTTGATGCTACGATGTTGAATTCGTAGACTTTGCCATTATTACGAGAATGGACCACCCGGTAGCATGTATGAGGTGCAGACTTATCTCTATTTAGGGATCAAGATAAAGTCCTCCATACGTGTAAGGCATGGATTTTGGCGTTATTAATAACGACCTACCACGATGTTGAATATGTAGGCTTTTGTCCTTTTTACGGTCAAAGACTAACCGACAACGCGTATTAGGTGTTGACTTATCCATACTTAGGATTCGGGATAAAATTCCCCATACATGCGAGATATGGATTCAGAGATTATTAATTTAATGATAATCACTGGCTACGATATTGAATACGTAGACTTTGTCACTACCTCTTCTTGTGTTATATTTTCTCTTGAAACACTTAAAGAAAGTTAGAAGTGCCAGAAGTGTAGTATTAACTTGGCATGAATTTTTACTTAGAGTGAAATTTAAAAATTTTCTTCATTATCATTAGGATAATTTCAGAAAATCTTTAATCCGCGGGGGATTTTATAATAAAAACTTATTATTCTTGTCAAAAAAAGGACTAACAATTTCATTGGGGGGTTTGACTATTAGAGGTGTGATGCTAACCTAACAGTATTTTATAGGTCTATCGCTCTATTGAAAAGAGTCGATAAGTTGATTTGGTCGTCAGAGGTGTGATGTTAACGTGATGAGAAAAATGTTGCAATCAGAGTAACTTTGAGGACTTATCATCCTATTAAAGAGGACTGATAAGTTGACTGGTAGTTAGAGGTATGATGTTAACTTGACGGGTTTGTGGACCTATCGCTCTATTAAGAAGAGTCGATAAGTTAATTTTGTGAGAGATGTGATATTAACATGGCAATAAGAATATTGTGATCGAGATAATTTTGAGGACCTATCGCTCTATTGGGGAGAGTTGATAAGTGAATTTTGTCAGAGGTGTGGGATTAACGTGACAAGAATTTATTGCGATCAGAGCAACCTTGAGGACCTATCGCTCTATTGATGAGAGTCGATAAGTTAATTATCAGAGGTTTGGTGTTAACATGATAGGAATTTGTTGCGATCGGAGCAACTTTATGGACTTATCATTCTATTAAAGATGATTGATAAGTTGATTGTCAGAGGTGTTTTGTTAACATGACAAGATTGTGGACCTATCGCTCTATTGAAGAGATACGATAAGTTAATTGTCAGAGGTTTGGTGTTAACATGACGGGAATTTGTTACGATCGGAGCAACTTTGTAGACTTATCATCTTATTAACGAGGATTAATAAGTGGATTATCAGAGGTATGATGTTAACGTGACAGGAATTTGTACTTGTGATTTGAACATGATTTTGAAGACATAGCGTCTTGCTGGGGAAGATTACGATTTGAGCAATTTTGAGGACCTATCATCCTATTGAAGATGATTAATAAGTTGATTGTCAGAGGTGTATTATTAACGTGACAAATTGGGAGTGATGCAAGTTGAATTCATACTCTGTGGGGGTGATGATCATCAGAAGTATAATGTTAACTTGACGAAGTGAAAGATTTATTACTCATAATCCAGTGGATTTCAAGTAACCAACCCCCAGTCTTGATTAAGACTTAGGAGGGGAATAAAAAGAGGGGTAGACATGACACGTCGTCTAGTGGGCTACTATCTAACGAGTTTGACTATCAGAGGTAACGGTTAACGTGATAGTTTTGATAGACCCGCCATTCTACTGAAGAGGATTGATGGGGAAAATTGGAAAAAATGGACTATCAGAGGTGATCATTAACATGATAGTTTTGGTGGACCCGCCATCCTACTTGAAGAGGGTTGGTGAGGGAATTTGGGGGAAATGGACTATCAAAGGTGTATTGTTAACTTGATAGTTTTGGTGGATTTCGTGGTTGACAGAGGTATTCTATTGGACATGACAACTCAAAAAATTTATTACTCCTAATCGAATGAACTACAAATAAACCAACCCCCAGTCTTGAACAAGTGAAGGGGAAAAAGAGATAGATAGGACACTATCCGTCAAGTCGTTCAGTGACCTTGGAGTATAATGACTATGAAGAGTTTGGAAGACGTCACACAGCAGGTTGTCATCTGAAGGGTTTGGATATCAGAAGTAACTGTTAACGTGATAGTTTTATGGACCCACCATCCTATTGAAGAGGATCAGCTTCAGTGGCCGTAGTATCTTCCCCTTCTGACTGAGAAGATTGGGCTTGGTCCGATTACTCAAGTTGATTCTGCCTACTTTGTTCTTCGGCTCTGATTCTGGCAATAATTTTTTGAGCTTGTTCGCCTTGAGAGATTAGTTGTCTCCAGGAATGGTATTCTACAACCCTTATTTGTACTAAAAGGTCGGTTTGCAAGTTGTGTCGACATGTCTCCACTAAGGTAGATTGTGTCATACCTGACGAACATCGAAGAGCCATGCTTCAGAACATCTTGACGAAGGTTTTGTCAAACTCTCTCTCTTCTTTTGCTTAGTGGTAAGAAGGGTATGGATGGAGACTTCTGTATCCTCTTTAAAGAATCTTGATAGGAAGAGTCTCTCTAGATCCATCCACTTTTAGATACATCCCGCAGGCAATTTCCTAAATCATTCAAAACCAACTCCCCTGAGGGTGCTAATAAACAATCGGGCTAGTATGACACCATTTGATATCACATTTCCAGTCTGTGACTTGAAATGATAAATGTGTTGGTTCGGTGATTCCGCGCCATCAAAAGTTTATAACGTTGGGACCTCAAACTTTGGAGGATAAGGGGTTGCATTCCATTCGGCAGGATAATACCTGGTAAATCCCTCGTCTTAGAGCTCGCTTCTTTTAGCAATGGTATTGAGGCGGACTTCCAATTCTTCCATTTTAGCCGACTGAGGATTTTGCTCATTCTTAGCTTCTTTTTCAGAGGATGATTCTTCGTGATGATTTTCTTGCTCGGCAGTCTCATTCACTCTTTGTTTCCCCTTCGATACAGATGATCCTCCTTTCCGGGAGGATTCCGGCCGAGGTTGTGACTCAGCTTTCTAAAAATTAGCTCTATTTGCAATGATATAAGCCATCATATTCCGAATTTGATTGATGGTTTCCTGGTGTGCTCGGAGCATAGAGTCCTGCTCAGCAACCCTCTTTGTAAGATCTTCAGAATTTTCTACCATGTGGGCGAAGCTCTCATGCCCAACAAAAGAGCTTGATGATTGGGACTCTGCAATGGCTGAGTGTTCATCCTCGGAATTGGTTCCTTTAGATAATCTTTGATAGTTGACAAAGGGAATGGCTCTTGTTCGCATCCGAGTGTGTTGGTAGATTCCTTCCAACTCGTTAGCAATTTCTCTGACGGTCGATGAACGACTTGTCTCAGAATCATTGGGACTAGGACCTGAGGCTTTTCCTCTGCCGATCACATTGATAGTGACTCCAGGATACTCGGTCTCTGGAGACTTCTTCTTGTACAAACGTCATTGTTGGTTGGGCAAGGTAACGTTTGTTAATTAGTCGAACACTAATGGTTTGGCCACTTATGAATAGCATTGACATCCCGAGAGGACCGTAGGAATCAGTCGTTTATATTAGAATGAACGAATGACTTGTTGTATCGGTCTTTCTCTCGATATGATCACTCTTAAATCTGTTGCAAAGACTCGAGAAGAATTACTCACTGATCGCGAGGTTTGAATTGGAACCCTTAGTCCATGATTGGACAGGACTGATTCTGGGTGAACATGAATCTGGTTGAGATACCTTGAATCCATGAACTTCTTATATCCACCCCTCAATCTAGCCACGCTACACAGAGTATTCGGGGGTCTCGTAAACCTGAGCTCCAGGTTTGCTGGTGAAACGTAGTCCCGAAGCTCCACGGTATACACCAGGTTCTGTATTTGATTTTGTTACCCAAACGCATGCCTGAGCTCCAGGTGTTGCTGGTGAAATATAGTCCTGAGGTCTGCATTTTTCTGATGAAATGTAGTCTTGAAATGTAGTCTTGAAATATAGTCCTGAGGTCTGCATTTTTCTGATGAAATGTAGTCTTGAAATCTATGTTTTGATTCTGGAACACACTCCTGAGAGTTACGTTTAGGTTCTAGAACACACTCCTGAGAGTTGTGTTCAGTTTGTGGAACACGCCCCTGAAGGCTGCGTTTTGTTTGTACAACGCACCACTGAGGGCTGCGTTTGGCATAAGCTGAGCCCACTCCTTCGAAGGAGGGGCTGTTCGAGCAATCTTGACTAAAGGAGAGGGCTTCATTCGGCATAGGAGCAACAATTAGAGCTTTAGTCTCCTTAAAGACTTTACGAATCTTGCGCATAGACTTAGGGCTAAGCGATCCGAAGGAGAGTAACTCCTCATACTTGGATTGATCGAACTCAATAATCAAAGTTGCAATGGTTGTTCCAGCGAGCTTGATGTCGGATTGCGTCACCACTTCTTCATCGGTGAAAAAGCTCGTCCCAGCAGAGTCGCCATCTTTTGTTTGGTGGAAAATTTGTGAAATAAAAATGAAAGAACTGTGTTTGATTTTATTCTCTCTAACTGTTTAGAAAAAGAATGTTTATAACTATCTCAATCTCAATTACAATTTGGATTTCCTGATTACAAAAGAGAAGAGAATTGATCTGAATTCTCCCCTTTGTTTAAGTCTGGGTTCTTCATGGTGGTGATGAGATGCCTCCCTCGAATGCCCGCGTCGAGTTTACTTCTCGTTGACGATCTAAACATCTTGTTTTACTAGAATGATATCTTCTCCTCACGATTTGACGCTGTGGAGAACTTGCGTGGCAAGTTTTAAAGAACTCTTGATGAGTTGATAACTCTGAACGAGTTTGAAACTCTATGAAAGAGTTGATTTAACCGAAATCGGTTTGTAAGCCAAGAATGAAAAAAGCTCCTGTTTTTGATCCCCAAAGCTCCAGTAATTCCCCTAAAAAAGCTAGCCAAAGATCTCTTCTTTGCTGCCAAACCGAAGGACCCGAACTCAGTTGAGTTTACTCCTATTTATAGGGGATTAAGGGTTTAACTGCCCCCTTAATTCTCTCCATAATGGGGTTGAATGGGGTGTAACCGCCCCTTAATCTGCTCCTAATTGGAGCAAAAATCCCTCCAAATATGGGGGGAATGGTTCCTGAAACCGTTCAGCTCGTGTTTGAACCAGTCAAACGCCAAAAATGGTGTTCTAGACCCGAACTCTGCGTTTTAGACTTGAAACACAGAGTTAGACCTGTTTTAGGCTGAAAACGTAGTGTTTGTACAGCATTGTAAATTTGAAACGCAGAGTTGGGATGCAGAGATAAACTCTGTGTTTTGAGTCCACGAACTCTGTGTTTTTAATTAGAGTGTTGGGGATGACCTCTACATTTTGACTATGAAACGTGGGCATGACCTCTGCGTTTTGATATTGTTACACAGGGATGACCTCTGCGTTTTGATGGTGTAACGTAGGGATGACCCCTGTGTTTTGATGGTGAAATGCAGGGATGACCTCTGTATCTTGATGTGAAGAGACCATCAATTTGTGGTCTCTTTTGCTGAAGCGTTGCAAAGACCGTCATCTAGTAATCTTCATCTTGGCTCCTTAAAAATATGAAAGTCAGTAGATTATAACTCCCGATATTGATTATGAAGGTTATTGAACTAGAGCTTTCATCGGTTATTGTGAAGGTTATCAGATTATAACCTTCATCGATCTACGTAAAAGTCTTTAAATTATAGCCTTCTGGAAGTCGTCAGATTGTAACTTTCATCATTCGTGTTTGAAAAAGTCAAACGCCAAAAATAACGTTATGGGCTCGAACTCTGCATTTCAGGAAACGCAGAGTTAGACCTGTTTTAGGCTGAAAATGCAGTGTTCGCACAGCATTGTAAATCTAAAATGCGTAGTTGGGACGCAGAGATGAACTCTACGTTTTGAGTCCATGAACTCTGTGTTTTTAATTAGAGCACTAGGGATGACCTCTATGTTTTGACTATGAAACGTGGGCATGACCTCTGCGTTTTGATGTTGTAACACAGGGATGACCTCTGCGTTTTGATGGTGTAACGTAGGGATGACCCCTGTGTTTTGATGGTGAAATACAGGGATGACCTCTGCATCTTGATGTGAAGAGACCATCAATTTGTGGTCTCTTTTGCTGGAGCATTACAAAGACCGTCATCTTATAATCTTCATCTTGGCTCCTTGAAAATATGAGAGCTATCAGATTGTAACTCCCGATGTTGATTGTGAAGGCTATTGAACTAGAGCTTTTATCGGTTGTTGTGAAGGTCATTAGATTATAACATTCATTGATCTAAGTGAAAGTCTTCAAATTATAGCCTTCTGGAAGTCATCAGATTGTAACTTCCATCATCGGTGTTTAATGGGGGATCAGCTATCTGCAGTGATTTTTAGACAACCTACAGATGGTCTATTACTCTGTTGCTTATCCAATAGAGAAGCAGAAGAGGCCATCAAAGAGACTCATGATGAAATATGTGGTGCGTACTAACCTGGTCCCAAACTCTATGATCGACTTAGAAGAATGGGATATTACTGGCCAACCATGGTCAAGAATGTGGTTGACTACGCCCGACGGTGCCATGCATGCCAAATTCATGCTAATTATATGCACCAGCCTCCTGAACATTTACACATGTCAGCTACATCATGGCCATTTGAAACTTGGAAAATGGATATTGTGGGTCCTATTTTCCCACCTTCAGCGAAAGGTGACCATTTCATTCTGGTAATCACCGATTACTTCTCAAAATGGGCCGAAATGGTTCCTCTTAAATAAGTAAAGATGAATGATGTTGTTAAATTCATTAAACATCACATCATATACCGTTACGATGTGCCGAGATGAATAATACATGATAATGGTCCTTAATTTATCAGCAACGTGTTCATCAAATTCTGCAATAAATTCGGGATTTAGGATATTTCATCAACAGCTTATAATCCTACCGCCAATGGATTGGCTGAAGCTTTTAACAAGACAATTATCAAAATTTTGTCTAAATTCATAAGAGTCAACAAGCGAGATTGGGACGATAAACTTGGTAATGCTCTTTGGGCTTACTGTACTACCATCTGTACGCCAACCGAAGCGACTCCATATTCATTAGTGTACGGATGCGAAGCTATCCTTCCTTTGGAAATATAAATTCCCTCTCTCCGTATCACTCTCGTAATTAGAATGATAATGGAGGAACAACATCAGAAATGTCTCAAAGAATTGGAGATGTTAGATGAAAAACGTTTGGAAGCTCAACAATAAATTGAGTTTTACCAAGCAAGAATTTCACGGGATTTTGATAAAAGAGTCCGACAACAAAGCTTCAAGGAAGGAGACTTGGTTCTCACCATTAGGCGACCCATGATTCTCAATTCTAAGAAAAAGGGAAAATTTCAACCCAAATAGGAAGGACCGTTTGTAATAGAAACTGTTTATTCGAATGGTGCATATCGCTTAATCACCTAAAACGGTGATAAGCTCATGATGCCGATTAATAGGAAGTTCCTAAAAAAGTACTATCTGTAGTATATTTAGGATAACCTATTTAACGGGAAGTTCCTTGAGAATACTATGTATGGTATTTGTTTAAGGATAACCCAAAATCAATCAATAGTTTATTTCCCGCTATGATTGGTCAATCATTTTCAAAACGATGAAAAACTCTCTTGCGGTGATTTTATAACACTCTGTTATTGAGAAGAGATTCAATGACCTCGTTGGGTCATTCTTTCCTTAAAGAAATCCTTCACCAATCAATTCAAATGATGGTAGATCCACCAAAATTCTTCGTGGTTAAATCCACCCAAACTTCTGTTGTAGCTAAGCCTTAACACTTTTCACTGTTGAGCCATGATACAGCATCCCAATTGTTAAACCCCTTCAGGTCAAGTTTTCATCACTTGATACCAAAATTTCTCTTTGAGTAATTTGTATAAGTCAACACTCTCGCTGTGATTTGTACTCCCATTCTTACTATCCATGTGGTCAAACCTTCTTATAGTTAGCGCCACAACCAAAATCTTCTCTCGATTCTTTCCATAATGAGAGGTCCACTTTTAAATCGAGTGATCAAACCTTCCTATAGTTAGGATCGCCTCGAACTGTCTACTTGGTCAAACCTTCCTACGATTAGGGCCACAACCTTTAGTTTGATAATCAAACCTTCCGACAGTTAGGATTATTCGAACCTCTCCAGATTCTCTAAGTGGAGATCCCCACTTTGAGTTTTCTCTGCACCAGGAAATAGAATATAAAATTTTTCCTCTCCGATTTTGGATTTATCTCTATAAAAAAAAGAGACCAATAGATAGAATATAAAATTCTTCCTCTCTGATTTTGGGTTTATCTCTACCAACAAAAAAATATCAGGAGATAGAATATAAAATTATCAGGAGATAGAATATAAAATTCTTTCTCTTCGATTTTAGGTTTATCTCTACCAACAAAAAAAGAGACCAAGAGATAGAATATTAAATTCTTCCTCTCTTATTTCGGGTTCATTTTTTTACCAAGAAAATATAACCTATTTATATTTTTAAATCCATGTCTTTCACGCATAGGGGACGTTATCTCGATCCCTTATTAGAGATAAGCCTACATCTAACACATGTAGCCTACATATTCAACAATAAGCCTACATCTAACACATGTAGCCTACATATTCAACATTATAGTTTAAAGCCTAAGAGAGTTTAATTCTTTTAGCCTAACTAACACATGTAGCCTACATATTCAACATTATAGTTTAAAGCCTAAGAGAGTTTAATTCTTTTAGCCTAACGATATATGTGAAACGGATTTAAATAATTCACGTACTAGCCCGACTCAAACGGTAGTCGGTAAAGGCACCTCAAATCCGTTGATGGCTGAGGGTTTGTCATAAATCCTTCGAATATTATGTCTATTTATTCTAAAAAAAGAATGAATAATCATGATAAAATATCCATAAACAAAAGGGTCATTTTATTCATATGAAGCATTCAAATAAAGATATAAAGAAAATGCGGATACAAAAAAGTGTTCTCAAGATTACAACAGCTTATAATGGCGAATTTGATCTTCAAGTTTGGAGAGTTCCGTTGCATAAGCTTGTTCTAATTCAGCCTTCAGATTAACTTTTAAAGTTTATTCATCAATGTTTTAAAGCTTGGCGACCTCCTGTTCTTTATCGGCAAACCTTTTATCCTGAAGCTCCAGCTGTTGAAATAGGTTTGATTCAACACGGGTCACTTCCACCAAATCAAGTTCTAGAATATTATAAGTGTCTTCAGTTTTCTCGAGTTGTTCCTTCAAGCGAGCTATTTCAACTTGACTTGATTCTAGAGCTCGACGTAAATCAATTTTGACTTGTGTCTTTTTAGCAATATTCACCCTGATTTGAGTAGTGCAAGCTCTTAACTTTTGAAGTTCAAGTTTGGCTGAGTGTTGAGACTCACGCCATGCTTGTAATCTGGAGTCCATTCGAGAAGCAATATAGGAAGGAGCACCGTTGATACGAAGAGCCTTCAAAAGTTCGGTATGTTGCTTAAGGTCGACCAAGTAGGCGTCGATTGAATCAGCTAATCCAGCATATCCTTCTTCTCTGATCCCTAATGTATAGCGATCGAGAGATCTCCTAAAGTTCTCAAAAGGTGAGCCTTTGAGAAGGATTCGATCGACCATAGCGTTCAAGAAGGAGATGAAGCCTTGAAGATCAGAACAGATGATAGCTTTATCCGGGTCTTCGTCTTATAATAATGCTTGGATAGAATCAGACAATGACGAAGAAGGATCTACAATGAAAACAAGTGAAATAAGTATGAACTACATATGTCAGTATACAGCAACAAACGAAAATATATCAAGTCTAAAGGAAGATTCCACGGTTTGGTTACCTTGGCTTGCCAATATTGATGTAGTCTCTACAACAGCTAGAGCTTGTTCAGGAATAATACTTGTTGATGGACCCGCCACAACAGACAGTTGCTCAACTGAGACCTCTGACGGCTTTGGGTCCAAGTCACCAAAACTCTTGGAAGAGGATTCTGCAAACAAAAGATAGATAGATAAATGTTCTAAAAGCGTGAATCAAAACTACAAAACATATTAAAGACGGGACATACCAGATTGAGTAGAAGTTGTGTTAACTTGCTCTTCTATAGTTGTCTTCAACACTTCAACTTCGTGAACAAGTGAACATGGTTCAGACACAACAATTGTAGAGATACCAACATCCTCAGTCAAATTAGTAAAGGGAACAGCAGGCTTGGCTTCAACAATAGCAGAAGTTGAATGAGCAATAGTTGATGGTTCGATTCCAGTCGGAGGATCTACCAAGAGAAAAAAACCAAAACCTATGGGCTGATCGGATACACCAATGATGGTAGATGTATCAACTTCAACAGTTGGTCCTATAATCAAAGTTCCTTTTTAATAATTAAAATGAGGAGAATAAAAAGTCAGTTGAGAGTCTAAGTTTGGAAGTACATAGACTCATCATTATATACATAGGGTATCCTTTAAAATCTCAGAACTCTCATAACGACTTCAGTAGATGTACCAATGATGGTAGATGTATCAACTTCAATAGTTGGTCATGTAGTTGCAGCCAGGGTTTTATCCGATAGCAGATCAGAAATATATTGATGATCATCTTCAGAAAAATCAAGGTCAAGATTATGTTCATTAAAACCTTCGATCTTCGCTTCACGAATAATTTCCTGTTTGCTTGGCTCATTCACGGGAGCGTCTATAGGACAAATCAACTCATCATTATATACATAGGGGTATGAATAAACCAAAACGAATGGAAGTTAAAATTACCTCCAACGACAGCGACAGGATCAGCAACTCCACTACTCACACCTACTTCCTTTAGTTTAACTAAAAGAAGATAAAGTGCACATGTTATCAGAAGGGGTACGTATTCCGATTCACTCATCTCTCAGAATTGCCCCCCAAATGAGAAGATATTTGTACCTATGTTGGATGTTAGTGAGGTTGTTGCAGTGACAGGAGGAATAGCGACGTCAACACCGACGGGCTCATCATCCATCGCTTTGTGCACTTGTTGAAGAAGCTCGGTTCATCAATGTCCATTAAGCCGGGAGAAGAGGGTTCAACTAAAATTTCTCCTTCTTCTTAACCCTCTACAAAAAGAAGAAAATAAAATCTTGTGTCTGAAAATGAAACAATGAAAGAGAGATAGTATGAGATTTTACCTCCTTCATCAACCGAAATGTCATGGGTTGACTCCTCCTCAGACATAGGTGGAAGGTCACGTTGTCGATGAGCAATTTTCTTAATCTTCTTGGACAAACGAGTATCCTTTGAAATCTCAGAACTCTCACAACGAGATTTTGTGCGTCGTTCAACTCCATGGGAAGCTTGGAGTAGAGATTGAGAAGAAGTGGGAGATCGGGATCTTTTCCTACTAATAAGAGGCGTGGTGTCCTCTTCTTTTTCTTCTTCTTCCTCCCGGACAGCACACCTAACCATCATCCTATTGGAAGATGATAAGGGAATATTCATCCCTTTCACCTGTATTGGCTTTAAGGGAGCATCTGGTGACTTAGGCGGAGCGACACGACGAGTCCTGTGGGCTACAGGAGAAGGAGGAGTATCAGCTTCAGCTTCACCTTCAGTTTCATCATCTTCTCCAGACATTTCAAAATTCGTCGCTCTCATCTAAATCAGCTAATTTTTTTCCTTTACAGGAAGATGCGGTAGGCCTTTTTTCTCCCCTAGAAGGTATAGTCCTTCGGACTACTTCAGTAGCCAGTCGAGAAGCAGCTTCGGCTTCTAATTCAGAAATTCTCTTCTTCTTAATGGGTGTGTTAGTGGCTAAGAGTCACCGGTAATATAGAAAAGTCATTCAAAGTTTGGGTTCAGCAACAGGCAAGCTAAAATAAGCCCGGTACAGCCAACAACGTTCCAAAACCAAGCCCGTACCCCATCTATGAGACCACCACAGATTGTTAGCCGTCTATTTGGGTTCCCAACATATAACTGGTCATAACCGAATTGTCGTGCAAATCTACAAGGAAGGTAGGGCTCAATTCTACAAACATTCTTCGATCGGAAAACCATGTAACCCGGTCAGATGTTCATAAGCCAATGAAAACCACCCATGTTGAGAGAAGTTCTATTAGTTCTAAGCATTTCCTCATCGGTGAGTATATCATTGTATGCACCTGAGAATCAAGGGAAACATTTATAAAACTCCCAACACTTAGCAATCCTAAATTGCCTCACCACTTCATGCCATTGTCGGGATGAACTCAACCACTTACATCCTCCTAAGATCTGTAGAAGAGGAACCTCCAGATCAGATATGTCAGGAGCCAACATCATATCAGATCGGTGGAGGACCAACCACATCATCAAATACATATATGGTAGTTCTGTCCTTGACATGGGGATGTCTGTTTGTGGAAAATTTGATGTAAAAGAAATGAAAGAAAAATTGATTTGTATTCTCTCAAAATCGATTACAATTTGGATTCCGATTATAAAAGAGAGGAGAATGAATTTGATTCTCCTCTTTGTTTAATTCTGGGTTCTCCTTGGTAGCGATGGAGTGCCTCATTCGAATGCCTGCGTCGAATTTACTCTCCGTTGACGATCAGACTGTCCTGTCTCACGAGAACGATTGACTTGTATGATGAATCCGGTTTAGAACTTTTAACAAGTTTAAGAAACTCAGAACGAGTTGAAACTCTGAAAAGAGTTGTTGAAAACCGAATAATCGATTAGTGTAATTAACTTACATTGCAAGTTTAATTAAGAACTCTTAACGAGTTTAAGAACTCAGAGCGAGTTGAAACTCTGTAACAGAGTTGTTAGAACTGAAAATTCAGTTAATAGCCAAGTAGATATGCCGTTGGTGAAGGGATTCTCTGAGATTTGATTAACTAACTGCCGATCAGTTCGTTGATCTTCAAGAAAATCGCCTTCTCCGTGCGGTTTAGCTGCCGAGACCGATCAACACTTTACTCAGTTGAGTAATGCGGTTATTTATAGGGGGATAAGGGGTGTAACCAACCCCTAAATTCGCTCCTATGTGGGCGAGAATCCCTTAGAACATGGGATAAACGGTTGTTAGGCCGTTCAACCTGTGTTTGAACAAGTCAAACGCCTAACTTGGCGTTCTGGGCCTTAACTCTGCTAGACATTTGAAACGCACAGGCCGCATGCGCACAGGCCGCTTGTGTGCTGAATCTCAACTCTGCGTCTTGAGTTTGAGATGCAGGGTTGAGTGTTTGCTGAAGAACGCACAGTCTATGCATTTTGTATTTTAACTCTGCGTTGTAGAGTTAAATGTCTGCTGGAGAACGCACAGTTCGTATGCGTTTTGAGTTTGGGAAACGCAGAGGTGGACTCTGCGTTTGGGAGAACATCGCAAAGGCTACTGCTCATTGATCTTTGCTTGTTATGGGGTGTGAAAGTCGTCAGATTGTAACTCTCACAGTTGGTTATGAATGCTACTTAATAGAGTTTTCATCAGCTGTCAGAAGTGTCGTTGATTTGTAACTCTTCTTGATCTATGTGAAAAGTCCTCTATTTGTAGCTTTTGTTTGTTGAAGCTTGATGGGGATCAGCTATCTATTGTGATTTTTAGACAGCCTACAAAACCCCCTCCAAAGTTTTCAAAAAGTTCGCGGTTGACTGGGACGAATTTTCGGAATACTTTGGATCCCAAAATTTTAGTTGGTTGGTTATTCACTTCGTCTGATTTGAAGACATTGTGAACTTGGTTGTTGGAATGCTGAAATTCTGTTTCCTCGAACCAAACAAGATAGCTTTTGAGTTTTGATGACAATGAACTTAGTCAAACAAACTAAATCCCAAGTCATCGTCAGACTCGCCGACAGGCTCGTCCTTCTTCTCTTTTTCCTTAGAGGCAAGAGCAGCAGCATTCTCAGCAGATGCAACAGAGATAACAACAACAGCAAGGACGTTCTTGTAGGTATTGACGAACATGTGAAGCGCAGCTACAAGAGTTGGGTAAGAGAGAGTCAAGGACAACGAAGCAACCACAGAAACACCAACTGCGAACTTGTCAACGAGGTCATCCTCCGTGAGGTTGAGCACCTCTGGGCTTAAGACAGATCCATTATCATAAACAGAGAGAATTGCAAGCGCATATGAGAATGGCTTTTCCCCAAGTTTAGTCAGGAGGGCAGCCTCAGAGGGACCCACTTTATTTCCTTTCTTGATCAACTCAACTGGGGTGATGATTTTAGCAATATCATCATTACTCTTTGTTGGGATGTTAAGCCATTTAGAAGAATGAGTTGCGTGTAGCTCCTGTCTTCATTAATCTTGGTGGGAACGTTAAGCGATTTAGAAGAATGAGTTGTGCACAGCTCGTGGCTTCATTAATCTTTGTTGGGATGTTAAGCCACTTAGAAGAATGAGTTGTGCGCAGAATTGCGTTTGACAGTTTTAGCGTTGCCGATTGTAATCTGTTTGTACTCATCCAACAGACTCCCCAGCGGAGTCGTCTGTTTCTTCTCGGCTTTGGTCACCTTGATGGCCACATCTGCTTCCCTCTATTTATTTAAAGCTATGTCTTGGCTTTAAACGTCGAGAAATTCATTTAGTGGTGTTTAAAACGCACAGGTGGATTTGCATGCTTGAAAATTGAAACGCAGAGTTGAACTCTGTGTTCAGAAGCTCAACCAACGCAGACGCACAGGCTGCGTTTGGTGGGATTCTGGGCCTAGAATCTCGCCCTGATTCGACAGCTCACAGCTGTCTATAAATAAACCGCTGGGGTCAAATCAAAAGTCATCCGACTTTTCATCTGTCTTCTTTCAAAAAGCTTAACGAATATTTCTTTTTGAACTCCGGTGAACCCTATTCATCTTCTCCGATCATCATCCTTAATGGGTCCGAGAAAGAAGACTGTCTCCCATCAAAGGTCGGCCGTTGCCACTGCTCCGAGTTCTCGGTCAACCTCGGCTGCCGGCGGTGATGAAACTCAGGCTGGTGCGCCGTCGACACAGGCTTCTCTCGTCGGTGGTAAGTATCGACCTTCATGGCCACAAAACATGCTTCGGCGAGTTCTCTAAAAACCCTAGATGGGTTCTTGTGACTGAGGAAGATGACTCGTTTTCATATTGTAACACAGAGTCGGGACTTTGCATTTTGAATTTGAAACGTTAGGGTCCGACTTCTGCGTTAATGAACTTTGACGCATGGTCTGGGTTGTGCATTAAAAAGTTTAACGCAGAGTTCGACCTTTGCGTTGACAAATTTTAACGCCAGGTCTGAATTGTGCGTTTGAAAGCTTGACGCAGGGTTCGACCTCTACGTTTGATAAAATTTTAACGCCATATTTGAACTGTGCGTTTAAAATCTTAACGCAGAGTTCGACCTCTGCGTTGATAAAATTTAACGCTAGGTTTGAGCTGTGCGTTCGAAAGCTTGACGCAGAGTTCGACCTCTGCATTGATAAAATTCAACGCCAGGTTTGAGCTGTGCGTTCGAAAGTTTAACGCAGAGTTTGACCTCTGCGTTGATAAAATTCAACGCCAGGTTTGAACTGTGCATTCGAAAGTTTAACGTAGAGTTTGACCTCTGCGTTGATAAAATTCAACGCCAGGTTTGAACTGTGCGTTCGAAAGCTTAACGCAGAGTTTGACCTCTGCGTTGATAAAATTCAATGCCAGGTTTGAACTGTGCGTTCGAAAGCTCTCACTCCTCTAAGGATTTTGACTAAGATTCTCTTTGTTTTATTTCCTCGTTGACTAGTTGAGTACTTTTCTCTTTTGCAGTGCCTTACTCCCACGAACCTTTTACTCTTCGTCACCATTTCGGGCGCGAGGGTGGCATGGATTTAAATATGCAATTCAATCTGCGTCAGGAACTCCTAATTTTTCAGGATGCAGACAAGGATCGTGTTACCCTGATTTCCCATCCAAGCCCAGCTGTACTCAGGATTTTGGTGACAGATGCCAAATTCAAAACCGACTCTCGTAAAAATTTGGCGATCATGTCGTCATCCAAAAAGAGATCGTGACTGGCGGCCACTATAAGTGGTTGAGGTAAGTAGGAGATCGCCGCTTCTTCCTCCCTGATATGCATAGGATGTTTCCTATTGCCCATTATCAGTGTGCTTCTGTCCCTCGACATATGGATTGGGACCTTGTCCGGGAGCAGGATGGGGTAGCTGTCGGGGCTTTGAATTACACAGATGTACACACTGTAGGTTACAACCGCCAGGTGTCAGCTTTAGAACCCTGCCTATTCTCAAGGGGATATCTCGTTGGAGAAACAACTAGCATAGCCAACACTTTCATGCGGAGATTTTTGGCTATAAAAGAGGAGTTCCCTCCTTCAGTATTCAGAACCCCCGGATGGGTTCATTCTTCCCGAACGGGGTGGTGGGCAAGAATGACATGGTTCGTGTTGACAGAGCTAGAGGAATCATTGGCTCGATCTGGACTCATTTGCCCTATAATGGCTACCAGATGCGGCATTGACTACAACTATTACAATTTTTTCGCTGTTCTGAAGAAATACAACCCGGAGACATGTACATTCTTCACACCTGTGGGGGAATTAGGGTTTGCCCTCCATAAAATGTATGACGTTTCGGGTCTTCCTTTTGGGGATTGCCCTATGAGGAGTTCATCCCAGGGTCAAATGAGCTTAGGATTTTGAAGGAGATGCATCCTGACGTCTATGACACTCTATGGGAAGTAATGTGTCATTTTCAAATCTGCACCCAATTGACGGAGACACGAGGACGTGAATATCTATTCTAGAATTTGTCCTACAAAACTGCCGATGTGTCTCGTCGGAGTGTGAGCACCCCTGAGATGATCCAAGCTTTGATCAACGATGCTACGGCCCATTATGTCAACGAGGGATTAGAAGAGGATTTCCCTGTGCAGACTAAATTTGAAAGTTTCCACCACCCGGCTACTGTGCCTATTTCTGACATGGCCTTGTTGGCAGGCTTTCTCATGCTGTGGCTAAAGCGGTGTGTAGTCCCTACCAAGCCGATAGATGCTGTGATGATAGAAGTGGTCTACCCAGCTGTTCTCTTGGCTCATGGGAGGCCCGTAAATCTGCTTTCAGCTATGACGTGCTGTCTGCAGCACGGTTTGAGGGAGCTATGCCTTGAATTTATTCAGGTAAAAGAGACAGGCTCTGGAGAAAAGAAGAGTTTGGTGACTCCAAACCCTCGAGTTCCCCTGCCGTATACCTATTTGATGGCATGGTATGTATCCCACTGTCCTCTTTTGATGAGTGCCCCATCTCCCTCGGATGAAGGATTCGTCCCTTTTGTACAGAGATTGGAAGGAGCTACTTGGGAATCCCCAGACTTTATGTAGTGAGGGTTCGTCAAATCTTGTCGAGAGACCTCAATTATCACTTATTCCGCTGTTTCCCAGACTTTGAAGATGGTGGCTATGGGCAAGTGTTCCAGGATACAGCTGGCCCGGATGGTTTTACCCGTTTAGATGGAGGGGTCTTCCACTGGCTCTTGAACATTAGACCAGGTTATCTTCTCCTTAGGCAAGGTGATAAATGTATAATTGAGCCGTATCAACCTTACAGATTTGCTCGGCAATTTGGATACGATCAATTATACATTAGGAATCCCCGGAGTCAGCTTGCAATTGTTGGTAACATACACGAAGGGGCTCGGGCCTGGTACTACTCTACCGCAGGCTGCACTGGAGCTACCTTTAGGTTACCTCACAAGACGCCTAATTCTCTCCTCTCCATAGCTTTCTGTAACTGGTATCACACAGCTTCCAAGATACCTGATTACAGGTTGAATTTGTTAGGGCTACGAGAAATTAGGAAGATGTACTCATCCAGAAGAGGATCATGGGTATCCCGTCTGAAGGGAATCAATGAGTTCTTATCTTATGAAGATGAGGCTGAAGAAGGAGAAGGAGATCTGGGATTAGAGAGTGCTCCAGTAGCGAGCCCTAAGGCTGCTGAAACTCCAAGAACCAGAGCAGCTGGAAAGAGGGCACTTACCGAAGAAAAAGCAGTTCAATACGAGAAACGTACTCGTAGGAAATTATTAGTAGACCCTCCTTCTCAGAAACTAATGGCGGATGCTTCCAAGTCTGCTGAGAGAGAGGAGGAACAAGAATCTGCTGTTGCAAATCGTTCCCTCCACACAGGACTTCGCTCTGGGGGTCTTGCTTTTTCTAGTAAATTTTCTTCTTACCATCCTCTGGATCAAGAAGAGGGCGGGGATGAGTCATTGATTGGGGATGTGGAGTCCTCTCCTACCCTTGACCCTATCATTTCACCATTTCCAGGTCAGGCTTCAGATGCTACTCTTTCGACTGCAGAGACGTCACTTGCAATGTCTCCTACTGAAGAAATTACGCCCCCTGCAGATGAAAGTCAATCTCCTGCTGCTTCTGTGTTACTACCACAAACAGGGGCTACTATTCCTAGCCCAATGACTGGCATTATGACTAAAGCAGATGCCACTGCAAGTTCTCCTAGATTATCGACTGCGGATGATGAGGAACCGTTAGACTATGGGACCTCTTCCCGTAGCGATGATGCTGATGAGGAGGAAGGCGATTGTGATGAGGAGGAAGGTGATGGTGATGAAGATTCCACCGGCTGGGCTGATCCGCCACCACCTTCTTCTAACAAGGCATCTGCTTATGTTCCTTCTTCCCCTCTTGGTAAAGATTACACCTACTGGTTTCTCTAGACCTTTCTTTCTTTTGTGCTAACTGCTCTTTTGTACAAGTTCTCCAACTCACGAGGCCACTGATAAGACTTTGTCTCCCAAACAGCAAGCAGCAGCTGTCTCTCTCCCCGAGCCAACGTCGATAACGACTACTTCTTTACCAGAAGAACCCCCCTGCTAACGATTTCTCTTAAGTCTGTGGGAACGGAGAGTGCGCTGAGTTCAGCCCATGCAGGGACACTCATGATTCTTCCTTCCAGTCCTTCACAACTGGATATTTCTATGGCTTCCCCAGCTTCTTCACGATCATCGCCAACAGTTCTTGCGTCGGTGTCCACCATTTTAGGCTCTCCGATTACATCTCCTATTAAGTCTTTAAGTCCAGTGGTCATCCCCTCCATGCTTAAGATTCTTGTACGACCTCTGGAGGATATGATGAAGGTGGCTATTGAGGAGGTTGGTCCCGGACGAGCTACATTTGACTCTTTTAAACCAATACTCATGCCTTTCTTGAGCGACATTCGATATGTTGATGACGCTCGCTGGTTTCAGCACTATTCAGAGAGTATCTCTCAATTGGAGAAGGATCTGAGAGCTTTGGAGGAGTTGCACAGTGCTGATCTTGCTGCCCAAATCACGTTAACCTTCGATGATCTCAGGGCCGAAGCGACTCGCTGACATGAAGTTCTTCAAGAGAGCATCACTGAAAAGGAGCTCGAGATCGCATCCTTACAGGGGCAATGTTTTCAAAAGCAACAGGCCGTAGTTGCTTCTAATACTGCCATACAAACATCTCGTGCAGAAATTGATCGGCTCAAGGTGGAGTTGGCTCGACACGAGGCTGAGCTCGCGCGAGAAGAAGAGATCTTGAAAAGGCTCACACTAGAAATCGTGAAGACCTATGCCACCTATCGTTCGTCAGTCCAGGATCTTGAACTTATCCAAAAGGAAGCTATCGCAACGACACCGGATGAGAACGAACTTAAGAAGAGAGCTAAGGTACTGGTACAAGCCGCTCATGAGGAGAAGCTATATGTTATTAAGTCCCGGCGCGCGTCTTTCAATTTTACTAGCCCAGGGGCTTAATTGTGTATTGTCCTTTTTTTGACAAGAACAAGGTTTTTGTATCACTTCTTAATATTTCTGAGTAAAATAAAAAGAGTGATTTTGGCTTTTCTCTATTTATTGCATGTGTCGTGTTCTGACTTGCAACAATGAAATTATATGAAGAATGCCAAATTTATAGAATTTCCTTTATTATCATTTAAGATAATTCTAAAAAAAAACTTTAACTTGTCGGAGATACGTACTCGTCACTCCCTTAGGATATGACTCGTTCAATAGAATTCTTCCTGTGTTAATTTTTTTTTTTTTTTTGTTATAAACACTGAAAGAAATCCGTAAGTGCCAACTTAAAATTCTCTTTATTATCATTCGTGATAATTTCAGAAAATCTTAATCTGTTGGGGATGGGTATATGAACACTTGTTATTCTTACGTATAAGAATCAAATGGTTCAAACGAGTTGGAACTGTTAGAGGTGTATTATTAACGTAACAAAGATTCGTGGATCTATCGCTCTATTGAGAAGAGTCAATAGATTAATTTTGCCAGAGGTATGATACTATAGTGATAAGAAGAAATATTGTGATCAGGGCAATTTTGAGGGCTTATCGCTCTATTGAAGAGAGTCGATAAGTTGATTTTTGTCAGAGGTGTAATTTTAACATGACAAGAAAGATATTATGATCGGAGCAATTTTGAAGACTTATCTCTCTATTGAAGAGAGTCAATAAGTTGATTTTTGTCAGAGCTGTAATTTTAACGTGACAAGAAAGAAATATTGCGATCTGAGCAATTTTGAGGACTTATCGCTCTATTGAAGAGAGTCGATAAATTGATTTTTGTCAGAGGTATAATTTTAACGTGACAAGAAATATATTATGATCGGGGCAATTTTGAGGACTTATCGCTCTATTGAGGAGAGTCGATAAGTTAATTTTTGTCAGAGATGTGGTATTAACGTGACAAGAAAGATATTACGATCAGAGCAATTTTGAAGACTTATCGCTCTATTGAAGAGAATCGATAAGTTGATTTTTGTCAGAGGTGTGGTATTAACGTGACAAGAAAGATATTACGATCGGAACAATTTTGAGGACTTATCGCTCTATTGAAGAGAGTCGATAAATTGATTTTTGTCAGAGGTGTAATTTTAACGTGACAAGAAAGATATTGCGATCAGGGCAATTTTAAGGACTTATCGCTCTATTGAGGAGAGTCGATAAGTTAATTTTTGTCAGAGGTGTGGTATTAATGTGACAAGAAAGATATTGCGATCGGAGCAATTTTAAAGACTTATCGCTCTATTGAAGAGAGTCGATAAGTTAATTTTTGTCAGAGGTGTGGTATTAACGTGACAAGAAAGATATTGCGATCGGGGCAATTTTGAGGACTTATCGCTCTATTGAGAAGAGTCGATAAATTAATTTTTGTCAGAGGTGTAATTTTAACGTGACAAGAAAGATATTGCGATCGGGGCAATTTTGGGGACTTATCGCTCTATTGAGGAGAGTCGATAAGATGATTTTTGTCAGAGGTGTGGTATTAACGTGACAAGAAAGATATTACGATCGGAGCAATTTTGAAGAATTATTGCTCTATTAAAGAGAGTCGATAAGTTGATTTTTGTCAGAGGTGTGGTATTAACGTGACAAGAAAGATATTGCGATCGGGGCAATTTTGAGGACTTATCGCTCTATTGAGGAGAGTCGATAAATTGATTTTTGTCAGAGGTGTAATTTTAACGTGACAAGAAAGATATTACGATCGGGGCAATTTTGAGGACTTATCGCTCTATTGAGGAGAGTCGATAAGTTGATTTTTGTCAGAGGTGTGTATTAACGTGACAAGAAAGATTTTAGTGTCTCGCTGGGGAGGACTTGCTAACTGATTTATCATCGAAGTGATGAGTTGTGATACTTGTGATTTGAACAAGGTTTGGGGAATTTTATCACCCCATTGGAAGGAGTTGATAAACTGGTTATTTACTACTCTGCTATGAAGAGTTACTAAACTGACCATGACTTGAGTAATTTTGGAGACTTATCGTTCCATTGATGAGAATCGATAAGTGGATTCTGACAGAGGAATTATAGTCGTATTGGTATTGATGCTGGCTAAATTCAGACTCTGTGGGGATGATGATCGCTTGAGGTGTAATATTAACCTAACGAAGATTTAAACTCTGCTAAGGAAATACAAAGATTTGACAACACTCTATTAAAAGAATTCATGACTTTGGGGAATAAGTGTCATATTTGAAAACACAAGTGTTGATTCTTCTTTTTAGAAGAGTTGCAACGCAAAGGTAACCCTTGCGTTTAAGGTTCAAAACGCAGAGTTAAGAACTCTTGTAACGCAGGTATAAGCCTTGCATTTGGGAATTGGACGCAGAGATGAGTTCTACGTTTAAAGTCTAACCGACTTTATCTACTAACGCGGAAGATCGCGTTTCAGAGATGGTTGGGATTCTTTCCTAGAATCCCACACCGATTTAACAGCTTGACGGCTGTTATAAATAGACCTGAATGGTCACATCAAGAGTCATTTGACTCTTTCTACTTTTAGCTTGATTCCAAGAACGAGGATTCTCGTTTGAGTTTCGATCAATTCTCCGACGAACTCCATCTTCTCCGATCAACTACACGCATGGCGCCTAGGAGGATGAGTTCAGGTTCCAAGAAAATCACCAAGGTGGCTTTGGAGGCATCGTGGACGAGAACACCGATAATTTTGCTGCTCTCACGAGCGCCTCGACATTACCGTTGCTGTCGTATGGGCCTCATTACTGTGGTAAGTGGTGGCCATGGTAACTTGTTTCGACAAGTTTTCTGAAAACCCTAGATGGGTTCTTATCAACGAGGAAGATGACTCGTTTCTTTATAATTAGAACGCACAGTTGGAACTTTGCGTTAATCATGAACTCCGACCGTGAGTTTGGACTCTGTGTTTAAAAAGTAGATCTTGAATAACACAAATTTTAAAGTCTGCGTTTAAGATCAACGACACAGATTTTGAAGTCTGCGTTTAAGATAAAGAATGTAGATCTTGAAGTCTGCGTTTAAGATAAAGAACACAGATCTTGAAGTCTGCGTTTAAGATAAATAACACAGATCTTGAGGTCTGCGTTTAAGATAAATAACGCAGATCTTGAGGTCTGCGTTTAAGATAAATAACGCAGATCTTGAGATCTGTATTTAAGATAGATAACGCAGATCTTGAAGTCTGTGTTCAAGATTAGAAACGCAGATTTGGGAGCCTGGGTTCAGGATTAGAAACACAACTTTTAAAGTCTGCGTCTAGTCTAGTTCCTTCCATTGGCAGCTCCCTTTAGTTACTAACTTCTGTTTCTTGCTTTGCAGTGCTTTTTCCTAATGTACCGCTTCTGCCGGAGCAGCATTTCAACCACACTGATGATCTAGAAGTAGGGATAGCTTTTGGTCTTCGCAGAGAGATTCCTTTATGCACTTTCCCTAGCTTGGAGTGGACACATTTAATTAGGTTTGGCGGGTGTTCCACCCTTAGGGCTCTGATCACTGATCTGGATCTAGAAACCCCTACGGGTCTGGATCAATTTGTCAAACCATCGTTTTTGTTCGGAGACAATATATCTGTTGATGGCCAAGTTGGGTATGTAGAAGATTCCCGGATGCTGCAAAGAATCGATGATCGTTTATTCTTTCTTCCAAGCATGAAGAGAATGTACCCGCTTTCATACTTTCTGAGTGTCGATGGTCGCAGAGGTTTGGCCTTCGATCTTGTCAAGGAGAAGGAGAACATCTCATTTGGATCTGGTCGATCATCTCGGGTACACATTGGTGGGCAACTCAAGGGTCTGAGGCCTGGCAGATTTGAGAAAAAGGACCTTGCTCAGGAGGCACCTCTTCCGGCGAACATCTTCATACGCCAGTTCATTGCTGCTCGAGGGGAATTTCCTGCACAAGCCTTTCGTTCTCCTGGTTGGTTGTTCTCTGGAGAGGATGGCTGGTGGACCCGGATAGTGGATTTTGTTCTTGAGGAACTCAAAGAGCCTCTCGCTCAGTCTGGCCTTACAATACCAGTACAGGCTACAAGGCGCGGAATCGCTCAGAATTATCCCTTTCTCTTTGCTATGCTGGAGCGGTAAAATCCGGATAGCTGTACCTTTTTCACACCCGTCGGGGAGTTAGGATTTGCTCTCCACGAGATGCATGCAATATCATGACTATCCTTTGGGCAAATGCCCTATGAAGAATTTGTTCTAACAACTGAAGAACTTTCCATCCTGAGGACTGCTCATCCAGAGATATACAGCACTTTTTGGGAGTTGATATGTCATTTCCACATCTGCGCTCAGGTCGCTGGGATGCATGGGTGTGGTCTCATGCATACTACCTAGGTAGATTACTTATTTCAGAACCTGGGTCAGAAAGACTTGATGGTGACCCGTCTTGCTGTAAGCTCTGCTAAGAGCATTAAAGCTCGCATCAAGGCCCCTAATGCTATTTATATGAACAAGTGTTTAGAAGATGGATTTGAAGCTGACAGTGAATTTAAAAGTTTTCATCATCAAGCTGCAATTCCCATCTCTGACATGGCCCTCCTTGCTGGTTTCCTGATGCTATGGTTGAAGCGGTGCGTCGTGCCGTCGAAACCGGCTGAATCGATCTTGGTTGAGGTAGTCTACCCAGCCGTTCTCCTAGCTCATGGAAGACCTCTAAGTCTTCTCTCTGCAATGACAGGTTGTCTGCAGAAAGGGTCAGCCATATGGATGACCGTGTACATAGTCCGGGCTAGACAACTCTTGTCTTTGGAAGACAATTATGATCTTTTTTGTTGCCGCCCTTGTTTCGATGGGGCTGAAGAAGAAGGCCCGAAGTTTGGCGACGTAGTCTTCGAAGGGTCCTCGCTTTTAAACACAGGGACCTTCCAATGGCTTCTCACTATCAGAGTGGGCTACCTGGTTTTCCGACTAGTTGAGAGATGTATAATTGAGTCATACGTTCCCTCGCGTTTTGCTCGACAGTTCGGGTATGACCAACTTTACGTTGGTAACCCTAATCCGCAATTAGCTCACATCGGGAATCTATACGAAGGTGCTTGTGCTTGGTATTTCTTTTTTGCCCGAGGGACTCATGCGCAGTATACTCTGCCTAGTTTGCCGCCTAGTTGTTCCACCGTAGCGGACTTCCGCGATTGGTTTGACAAAGCTTCTCAAATCCCCGAATATGATATATATACTTCATGCATAAATGAAATCCGTGAACTTTATAAATCGAGAAGTGGTTCTGCCAGGACTCGATTACCAGGGATAGAGGACTATCTATCCTGCGAGAGGCAGTCGGAATCGAGGAGATCCCGAAGGAGTTACTCGCTGCTGAGCCTTCTAAAGAAGAGGATACTAAAGAAGTTCTCAAGGGAGCACCCCCTCCTGAGCCTTGCTCCTTAAGATCATCAGGGAAGAGGCCCCTTACTGCTGAGGAGGTAGGTGAATATGACAGAAGCATTCGCAAACGAAAACCCATCGCAGCTAAGAATTCCAATAAAGCCAAATTGATGGGGGATGCCATAAAGTCGGCGCGTGCTGCATCTCCTGAGAACAGAGGGGATACTATGCTTCAAGCTGATCCTCCCGGTCCTGAGATAATAACAGGTGGGCGGGGGTCGGCCACCCCAGGCTCAGTGTCAAATATGCCCAAAAAGTTATCATCTGAAGCTGTCCATCGCCCCACTCGCACTGATTATGCGAATTGCTTTATTTACCCGACTGCTCCACCCCCAAGCTCGGAAACTTTGAGGAAGCTTATCGAACAATTAGAGCATTGGATGCAAATGACTATCGATGTCGTTAGTCTCGGGGACGTGAGTTTCAAAGTTTTTGAACCCCATCTGCTGGAGTGTCTCGCCAAGATCGGGAACCAGGGGAATGCATTGTGGACCGATAATTGTCGCGAGAGCATTGTTATTCTAGAATATGAATTAGAATTCCTTTCAATGCTACAACGCGACGACATAGGACCAGAAGTGGATCGGGCTCTTTCTCAGGCTAAAGCTTTGAAAGCACAACACCAAGAGGCTCTTCAGAAGAGTCTGTCTGAGACAGAATCTCGTATTGCCAGCCTGCGTGGGGAGCATCTCCAGATACAAGTGGACATGGGTAGCCTGGCTATGGGTATCCGAGATACTACGACAGAACTTACCCGTACGGGTGTTGAGCTATCTCAGATAAATGCCCAATTAGCTAACGATATGGAAGTTATAAGAGGGCTAGCTGCTCACTGTGACGGGCTTTTCAAAGGCTATTGTGATGAAATTGTTGCTGCTGACAAGATTAGGCGAGAGCTTGCAGAAGTAGCAGCAAATGAAGAGGAGCTCAAGAGCAAGGTAACAGAAGAAGTCAAAAAGGCTCGTGAGGAGAAAATATTGGCTTTGAAATCTAAGCTCAAGTCCTTTAGGTTGATGGGCCCCGACGCTTAGGATTTGAATTGCTTTTTAGCTAGGGAATAATTTTGTACCGTTTTCATTTCAATTGTCTTCACTTTGTATTCACATTATCAATATTGAATAAAAATGATATCATTTTGCTTTTCATCATCTCTTTTGTTGAAATCCAGTTCAGTACAATGAAAAGTAATGCAAATGCCATAAGCATAGTGTTAACTTAGCATGAAATCAAAATTCTCTTTATTATTACTTAGAATAACTCCAGAAAATTTTAATCGTCAGAGGTGTAATGTTAACATGATGACATACAAGACATGAAAATTAAAAATTATTCCCGAAATACCCTATGAATGTGCAACCCCCAGCCTGACTTGGCTGGGGTTTAGGGGGCTGTATGATTTATGAAAAATATCTTTTAAGAAATTTCCCGTTAATTGGCATCATGAGCCTGTCTCCTTTTTTATCAATGAGGCGATAAGCTCCATTCGAATAGACTGATTCTATTACGAAGGGCCCTTCCCATTTGGGATTGAACTTCCCTTTGGTTTTGTGGGTCATTACCATGGGTCGTCTGTTGGCCCCCTTTGGTTTTGTGGGTCATTACCATGGGTCGTCTGTTGGCCAAAACTAAATCGCCTTTCTTAAAAATCTGTTCTTTAACCTTTTTGTTGTAGGCTTTAGAAATACGGGCTTGATATAATTTGATCTGTTGCTGAGCTTGAAGTCGTTTGTCATCTAAGGCTTCAAGTTCTTGCAGACATCGTTGATGTTTCTCTTCTTCTGTTAGTCCAGTTGTAATTGCGACTCTCAGGGAAGGGATTTGAATCTCAAGTGGCAGTACAGCTTCGTAGCCGTATACTAAAGAGAACGGCGTAGCTCTCGTAGGGGTCCTCACTGTTGTGCGGTAGGCCCATAGGCATTCTCCAAGTCTTTCGTCCCAATCGTGTCGGCTCTTGGAAACAAACTTTTTGAGAAGCTTCACGATGGTCTTGTTAAAGGCTTCCGCAAGACCGTTCGTGGGCGGATAATACGCCGTAGATGCGACACTTTGGATTCTAAACTTATCACAAAATCATTGAAATCCAAAGCTGACAAATTGTGTCCCGTTGTCGTGAACTATTCGTCTCGGGAGTCTAAAGCGGTAGATGACATGATGTTTGATAAACTTAATCACATTGTTTGTCTTGACTTCTTTTAGCGGGATTGCCTCCGCCCATTTAGAGAAATAATCGGTTACTGCCAGAATGAATTGGTGTCCTTTGAAAGTCGGAGGAGAGATTGGTCCCACAATATCCATGCCCCACATTTCAAACGGCCAAGATGTCGATGTGGGATGTAGATTTCCTGGTGCTTGATGGATAAAGTCACCGTGAATTTGGCATGCGTGACAACGTTTAGCGTAGTCGACTGCGTCGGAGAACATTTTTGGCCAAAAATAGCCAATTCGCCGAAGACGATCTCCCAACTTAGCTCCAGGCTGATGAGCTCCGCACATTCCGTCGTGAGCTTCCTTGAGGGCCTCTTTTGCTTCCTTTCAAGAGAGGCATCGAAGCAAAACTCCATCATGTGATTTACGATACAGGATTTGAGAAACTACATCGTAATAGAATTGGAGGGCTTTTCGTTTGATAGCAGCCGCTTATTTAGGGTCATCGGGTAAAATTCCGTATACGGCAAAGTCGATGTATGGAAATCGCCAATCTCTAGATTCCAGCTCCATCGAGATTGTATAGACTTCTCCTATCGATGTCTTGTCTGAACTTTCCTCTATAGGGATCTTGGAACAGTATAGCTTGTGTCCCGTGACTGGAATCATTATTTCAGCCCCTGGTGGCAATGCTAGTGAAGTTGCCAAAGAGGCTAAAGCGTCTGCATAAGCGTTCTAAGCCTGCAGAATGTATTCAATAAAGAAACCTTCGAACTTTTTAGCTTGCTTTAGCACTGCAAAGTAGTACAGGATTAGATCCTCATGACGCACCTCATATTCCCCTCAGACTTGATTTACGATGAGCTGAGAGTCACCGTAAGCCTCGAGATGCTGAATATTGAGTTCTTCAGCAAACTGCATTCCTAGTAGCAGAGCATTATACTCAGCTACATTATTGGTGCAGGGCTCGATTAGGGAAAACCCTCTTGGGATCACGTGACCGTTTGGGGAAACGAACACCACTCCTACCCCTGCGGTAATTGCTCTATGAGGGTTTGCTCTAGATGCACCGTCGAAGAATAATTTCCACACTTGCGTAGTTTCTTGAGTTACACAAACTTCAACGACTTCGTCGGGCAATTTTTCATACAACTTAGATGTCCCTGGCACCGGGTGATCAGTTAAGAAATCTGCCAATGCTTGACCCTTGACCGCTTTTTGGGGTATGAATTGCATGTCATATTGTGACAAGAGAATGGCCCATTTGGCGAGTCGGCAGTTTAGAGATGATGGCTTCGTCATCAGAACTCTCAAGGGATTCACCTTAGAGATGACGTGAATTATTTGTCCAACTAGGTAATGTCGCATCTTTTGAACTACGAACACCAAAGCGAGACATTCTTTTTCGACCGGATTATATCGGTGCTCGGCTCCTATCATGGTTCTGCTTAAGTAGTAGATGGCTTGCTCTTGCCCTTGATCATTGTTTTGGGCCAACAAAGCTCCTAGAGAATGATCCATAGCCCTTACATATAACAGGAATGGTTTTCCTGATATTGGGGCCACTAGAACTGGCGGTTGAGTGAGATATCTCTTAATCTCCTCAAATGCTTTTTGGCATTCTTCGTCCCAAACAAAAGACACTCCTTTCTTTATGAGTTTAGAGAAAGGTTGGCAGTGCCCCGAAAGATTAGATATGAATCTCCGAATGTAGGCCAGTCTGCCTTGCAAACCTCTAAGTTCTTTAAGATTCTTTGGAGGCAGCATATCTTGGATAACACGCACTTTCTCCGGATCAAGAGAGATTCCCTTGGATGTGATGATAAATCCTAGGAATTTTCCGCTTGATACCCCCAGGAATGATTTTGTTGGGTTCATCTTCAGTTGATGTGCTCGCATGATATCGAACATTGTCTTCAAGTTTGTAAGATGATCACTCTTATATTAGCTTTTTACTGCTATATCGTTAACGTAGCATTCGATCTTCTTATGTAAGTGTTCGTGGAAGATGACATTCATTGCACGTTGATAAGTTGCACCTGTATTTTTCAGACCGAAGGGCATCACTGTGTAGCAATACACCCCCAGCGGTGTTCTAAAAGCAGTATGTTTTTCGTCTTCCGGGTGCATCTTGATCTGATTGTACCCGGAGAATCCGTCCATGAAAGACATCCTTTCATATCCGCAAGTGTTGTCAATCATAACATCCGTGATAGGAAGTGGAAACTCGTCCTTTGGACAGGCTGCGTTAAGGTCACGAAAGTCGATGCATATACGGACCTTACCGTTTTTCTTGGGCACTGGAACAATGTTAGCCATCCAGTCCGGGTGTTATTCCTCTCTGATGAAACCTGAGTCTATAATCTTTTTAACTTCAGACTCAATTGCTTCCATGATCTCTGGACGAAACTGGCGTTGCTGTTGTTTAACATGTTTGGCATCCGGATCGATGTTGAGAAGATACATGGCCACTTTTGGGTCAAGGCCAGGCATATCTTCATAATTCCAAGCAAAGACATCTATATATTTTTGAACGAGAGATATAAGATCTTCTTTCTCGGATGATGATAAGCTTTCACTTATGAAAATTGGTTTAGGGTCAGATTCGCCTCCCATGTTGACCTGGATTACATTATCTTCAGTGGGTGGTTCGCGTTGTTCGAAACGCATATCCCATAATATGTTAAGGCATTTGATCCACGGGTCATTGGTTGATTCGATTAACTCTTTGTCACCCCCTGCATCTTCATCTGGGTGACTAGTTGAAACCATGTTCACAGTCAAACTTTTAAAGAAAGGTCCGACACTGACGTCAGATTCCCAGGAAGATGTTCCGGATGAGTGATCTTGACGTAGATAATTACTGATTTTATTTTCTGAGGCAGAGGGGGTTATGACATAACCTAAGCCTCTTCCGGTTTTTTGATAATAATCCGGAGGTTTTCCTTCAGGGGTTAGAGACATTCGGATCGGGGTTCGCCTACCTTTCCCGAAATTTAAACCCTATTTTTCATCAAAGTTATATCTCATTCGTTTCATTAAATGTATAGAATTAGGTTCGTGATAATGGAATTGGGGGACTCCGTCATCTTCCCCCGAACTTCCTCGTTTGAGTTGTTCGGGTTTGACTTTACCAAAACAGATCGGCTTCTGCCCTTTCCTTTTGGATGAGACTTTGAAGATAGCCTTTTGTGCATCTTCTACTTCTTCATCTGAAGTGAAGGATAACTTAATTGGCAATGTGAGGGATGCTTCTACACACGATGTATGCCACGGGTTGGTACCTGCATTAAGATCATTCTTTATTTGTTTATTTTTAGAGGACACATCAGACAAGTACGCCAAAATAAAATCTTCATTAATGCACCATTCACCCTCGCTCGGTACATTATTATTACTCTCGTCTTGACCCATTACATTTAGATTCAATTCCCATGGACAATCTTCTTCAGGATCCGGTTCAATGTCGGCTTCGTTGCCGCTGTCCACATCTTCTTTCTCCTGGGATTCCAGGTAGAAGACGGAGTCGGTGTGAAAGTTTTCCACTCCTCAGAAAGGGTACTTTTCCACAATTAAAGTTCGAACTTCCCCCTCATCATTAGCATACTTCGTGACCTGATGTAGGGTAGATGGGACAATGTGGTTTGCATGTATCCATGATCGTCCTAGCAAAAGATTGTAGGATGTGTCTGCATCTATGATGTAACAAGTCACTTCGGACTTAAGGTCTCCAATTTGACATCTGAGTTTGATCTTCCCCAGTGGCCGAGTGTTGTTTGCATTGAACCCAAAGATGGTAGTCTGAGTAGTGTTCAGTCGATGCATGGGAATCCCTAAGACCTGCATGACCCTGTAGGGCATGATGCTGAGCGCTGAGCCCGGGTCGACTTAGACACGACTGATTCCGGAGGATCCGATATACCCCGTATAGTACAGTGGTCTGTCATGCTTGTGTTTGACCTGCATGTCTTCCTGCGTGAACGATATGCAAGGTAAACTTATTGCCGCTTGCAGACATTGCAGGCAAGGTTAATCTTCAGAGGCTTCAGGGATCGGAGCGACTTGTGTAATAAAGCTTTTCGTATTCTTTAAGGCTTCGATCAGAGCTTCCTTGGTAGTTTTGGATAACCTCAGGAGCTCATATAAAGTAATCCTAGCCGGTATGTTGGCCAGTTGTGCCATGACATTGAATTGGAAAGGAGCGCTCGAGTCCCCAAGTTCCTGGTAAAGATTTTTGTTGAACCGGAGCTCCTTTTGTTTCCCTTTATCGACCGGCTTCTTTGGTACAGAACCTCCAGCGTCTTGGGGCTGTTCTTCAGCTTCTTGAGCATTCTGGTTGTAGTCTCTCAAGTAAGCCTTTCCAGACCGAGTGCCAGGGTTGTCTCCTGGGTATGCTGCCAGGGCAAGCCTCTCTTCTTCTGAGTCAGTAAGAGGTTTGAGATGATTATCATTCTCATTAACAGAGGGGCTAATCATGTTGGATGACTTAGCCTTTCCTCCCTTCTTTTTGGATGTGGTTTTCGTCCACTGCCAATCTTCTACCAGGTCGGGATGTACCCACATGATCTTCCCTTTTGGGATAGTGAGAGGTACCAACCCCCTATCCTTCTGACTATACAAGTCAGTGTTTTTCAGGTGCATTTCTCCTTTATGAATGGGGACAACACCATCTGCGGCCGCTACCGGAGGGAAGTCACCGAATTGGACCGCTATCATATTGGTGGATACGGTCTTTTGCTCTGGCTTCAAGGTGAGCACATTAGCATTCACCAAATTTTGGAGGATGTCTTTAAAGACATAGCACCTTCTGGTAGGATGTCCTAGGAACCTGTGATAGCGGCAATAATTAGGATCATCCACCTTCCCTGCTTCATCCAGCTTCTTGATTTCGGGAAGCTGTAGCTTGTTATTTTTCCGCAATAACTGGAACAAGGTATCTACATGCTCCTCTTTAAATGAATACTGCTTGGGCACTCTTTGTTGATTCGGTGTCTTGCCTTGCTTAGTAGGTGGTGATGCTCACGTGTTGGCGTCGGCTGCCAAAGTCTCATTTCCTTTAGACCGCTGGGCATTGTGCTGATTGCATTGCTGTTGCGGTTTGGGTTGTGTAGCTTCTTCGGCTTTAACTCGAATTACAATCTCTTCGGCTTATTCTCCTTGCGATACCAGTTGCCTCCAGGAGCGACATTTTGCTACTCCTATCTGAGCAAGGAGTTGTGTCTGCAAGTTGTGCCTACAAGTTTCAACCAAAGTTGATTGGGTCATACCTGAAGGGCATCACAACGCCATGCTGCGGAATCTCTCTACATAGGTCTTGATAGATTCTCCCTTCCTCTGCTTAGTGGTGAGAAGAGTCGGGACCGAAACTTCCGTATCGTCCTCGAAGAACCTAGCTAAGAAAAGTCTTTCCAAATCCACCCATTTCTGAATGGATCCAGCAGGCAGTTTCATAAACTATTCGAAGGTGACTCCTTTAAGAGTGCCGATGAACAAGCGGGTCAGGATGGCGTCATTTGCCACCACGTCTCCAGTTTGTGACTTGAAGTAGTAGATGTGCTGATTCGGCGACCCTGTGCCATCGAACGGTTGCAAGGTAGGGGCTTTAAACTTCGGCGGGTAGGGAGCTGTGTCCCACTCAGCAGGATAAGGCTGTACCACTCCTTCTTCGCAGAGCTTGCTTCTGTTGGCGATTGCATTGAGGCGAGCCTCCAGTTCATCCACCTTAGAGGACTGAGGATGCAGCTCTTTTTTCATCTCCTTCTCATTCTCAGAAGAGGATTCCAGGTTGTAAGTCTCACGATCCGAATGTTCGTGTGCTTTCCGCTTTCCCTTTGACGTTGTCCTCCGGGAAGATTCAGTTTTTTGGCCTTTTTCGGCAAGGAGCTGGGCCAACATATCCTTCATTTGGAGAAGTGTCTCATGTTATGCCTGGAGCATAACGTGATGTTCGTCAACTCTCTTAGCTAAGTCTTCGGGGTTTCCCGTCATGTAAGCAGAAACCTCTTGTGCTCCAACAGAGCTTGAAGATTGAGATTCGCCAATTGCTGAATGTTCATCACCTGAAGTAATCCCCTTGGCCAACTTCTGATAGTCAACCGAACGGATAGCTCCTGTCTGGGTCCGAGTGTGTCGATATACTCCCTCAAACTCGTCACAAATTTCCCGAACAGTCGGGGAATGACTTCTTTGTGACTCATCAGAATCGGGATGAGAGGCTTTTCCTCTGCCGATCACGTTGATAGTGACCTCGGGATATTTGATTTCAGAGGCCTTCTTTTTATTATGGCGTTGTCGCTTGGTAGGTCTAACGATGCCAGCCAGTCTGTCGAACACAGATTTGCAGGGCTCAGGTGTACAGTAGTGACATTCTGAAAGGACTGGTGATATAAGCCGTTCGCACTGGCATGAATAAACTGTTTGATGAGTTGGTCTGCCTCTTGATAGTAATTCATGTAAATCAGAGACTTGAGGAGAATCTTGTGAGGTTGGAGATGGAACCCCCTGCCCCTGAGTGGATAGAACTGATTCTTGTTGGGCATGGATTTTGAATCCATGCCAACTCTTTTGAACTCGGCGGACCACGTCATGTTTAGCTGGTGGAACAGACCCCTGTGGGTCGTGTTTTGATTGAACGCACACTTGTGGTGTGCGTTTGGATAATGAAACAGACCCTTGAGGGTCGTTTTTTGATTGAACGCACACTTGTGGTGTGCGTTTGTTTGATGAAACAGACCCCTGAGGGTCGTTCTTTGATTGAACACACATTTGTGGTGTGCGTTTGTTTGATGAAACGGACCCCTGAGGGTCGTTCTTTGATTGAACGTATACTTGTGGTGTGCGTTTGGTTGATGGAACGTGCCTTTGGGGGTCACGTTTTGCTTTTGAGACGCACTCCTGAGGTGTGCGTTTGGATTGAATAACGTAGCCCTGAGGGCCGTGTTTAAGTTGGATTACACGAGGCTCATAATCGGGCTCGTTACCACGAAGTGTGCGTTCTGGAACAGAAACGCAGAGTTCGGGAGAGGCTTAGAAACACAGTCTTCATGTTGGGCGAGAGACTAGCTATTCCGCAAGTGCGCTCGCCGTATGGATCTTCTCCTTCGTCGAGCGGCGTTTTTCTTGGCTTGCTTCAACGCCTTGGCTGCAACGTCGTCGGCGTTGGTTGGATTTTTCTCCGTCATAGGCCTCTTACAACCTATTACACGCCGTGTTGATACGGGTGTGGAATCTTCAACTCACAGAGCGAGTTTAAGGTCTTTCTTCGACGTCTCAGCAGTAGTTACGACCTCCTTAGAGATCTTGTTGGTATCGCGCCTAGCTTTAGGGCTAAGCGACCCAGAGGAGAGGGCCTCCTCGTACTTGGCTTAGTCGAACTCTACAATGAGAGTTTCGATGGTTGTTCCAGTAAGGTGGACGTCGGATTGCGCCACCACTTCTTCGTCAGAGAAGCTAGTCCCCAGCGGAGTCGCCATCTTTTGTTTGTGGAAAATTTGATATAAAAGAAATGAAAGAAAAATTGATTTGTATTCTCTCAAAATCGATTACAATTTGGATTCCGATTATAAAAGAGAGGAGAATGAATTTGATTCTCCCATTTGTTTAATTCTGGGTTCTCCTTGGTAGCGATGGAGTGCCTCCTTCGAATGTCTGCGTCGAATTTGCTCTCCGTTAACGATCAGACCGTCCTGTCTCACGAGAACGATTAACTTGTATGATGAATCCGGTTTAGAACTTTTAACAAGTTTAAGAAACTCAGAACGAGTTGAAAACGCTAAAAAGAGTTGTTGAAAACCGAATAATCGATTAGTGTAATTAACTTGCGTTGCAAGTTTAATTAAGAACTCTTAACGAGTTTAAGAACTCAGAGCGAGTTGAAACTCTGTAACAGAGTTGTTAGAACCGAAAATTCGGTTAATAGCCAAGTAGATCTGCCGTTGGTGAAGGGATTCTCTGAGATTTGATTAACTAACTGCCGATTAGTTTGTTGATCTTCAGGAAAATCGCGTTCTCCGTGCGGTTTAGCTGCCGAGACCGATCAACCCTTTACTCAGTTGAGCAAGCGGTTATTTATAGGGGGATAAGGGGTGTAACCAACCCCTAAATCCGCTCCTATGTGGGCGAGAATCCCTCAGAACGTGGGATAAACGGTTGTTAGGCCGTTCAACCTGTGTTTGAACAAGTCAAATGCCTAACTTGGCGTTCTGGGCCTTAACTCTGCTAGAGATTTGAAACGCACAGGCCGCATGCGCACAGGCCGCTTGTGTGCTGAATCTCAACTCTGCGTCTTGAGTTTGAGACGTAGGGTTGAGTGTTTGCTAAAGAACGCACAGTCTGTGATTTTTGTGTTTTAACTCTGCGTTGCAGAGTTAAATATCTACTGGAGAATGCACAGTTCGTATGCGTTTTAAGTTTGGGAAATGCAGAGGTGGACTCTGCATTTGGGAGAGGTTGTTGGCTTGTAACCTCGTCCATTACAACATCGCAAAGGATACTGCTCATTGATCTTTGCTTGTTATGGGGTATGAAAGTCGTCAAATTGTAACTCTCACAGTTGGTTATGAAGGCTACTAAATAGAGTTTTCATCAGCTGTCAGAAGTGTCGTTGATTTGTAACTCTTCTTGATCTATGTGAAAAGTCCTTTGTTTGTAGCTTTTGTTTGTTGAAGCTTGATGGGGATCAGCTATCTATTGTGATTTTTAGACAGCCTACAATGTCACTTGAAGGCTGGGCACCCTCTTGTGTGAAGGTGTTGGCTAAATAGCGTAATTCACTGTGGATGTCAGCAATCATAGCTGAGTGTAAAGATAATCTATCTCCAACGGCTAGTTGAATAGCAAGAAATAGAACTTCAATAGGGAGAGCCTCCAAAGCTTGGTGTGGTACTACACACTTCTTTAGCTATATAGCTAAATATCCTGCATGGAGGGTCTCTGATTTCATCCTTTTCCGGGCTTGCCACAAGAAAGTCCTGAACTTTGTGCCACTTGGGAAATTATCTTCCGATGATCCTGTAGTGTAAGACTGAGCATTGATCTTCAATATCAGCTTATTAATCTCAGATGGGGTCAATGGAGGTGATTCACAAACTTTATCACCAACTGAACTCTTAAGATTCTGGAATAAATAATCTGTAATTGCTTTAAACTGATCTTAGCAGACTTCTTGGTTTTCACCTTAATCCTTGCTATCGCCGTTTGGTAATGACAAGTCAGTTCCTAAAGAACGTCATAAGCAATGGAACCAGCATTCTTCATTCTCCTAAGCTGACGGTTAGCAGGAAAGTACTCTTGGTATGGAATATTTTCCATCGGTAATCCTGATACTTTCATCATCTCGTAGAGTGGAAGTCCTAATTCCCCATACTTTGAAGAATGTATTTGTATCCGGGTTATAGGACTCAAATAAAGCGAGAAAATGATCCATGCTTATTGGAAGACCGTACATGCTGGCTCGAATTAGGATATATAATCCTATGTTAGCTAATTCCCGACCCCAATGTCCGAGTATGTAGCTAGTCATCCTTGTCCACCACTTGTCCGCAAGCGAATGAACCCAACCAAAACATCTAAACTTCGTAAGAGGAAATTCTCTACCTAATCGAGCGAGTCGATTCTTCACAGTGTTGGCCCTTACCATTAATTCATTTTGAGGCACACTATCTGATCCAAGTATCCCAGG
Source organism: Asparagus officinalis (assembly GCF_001876935.1). Taxonomy (NCBI): domain Eukaryota; kingdom Viridiplantae; phylum Streptophyta; class Magnoliopsida; order Asparagales; family Asparagaceae; genus Asparagus; species Asparagus officinalis. The sequence goes on along the minus strand of NC_033799.1, from coordinate 73,152,861 downwards.
GTGAAGTCCACAAATTGTATGCTGATCACTGGAGCCAGGAGTCTTAAAATCCTTACCAATAAACCCACAATGGATACGTTCATGGTCCTCTATTAAATGCCACGATATCTTCCTCGATACCGTTAAATTCCACAATTGCAAGAGTGAGTAATGCCGAACCTCTAGACCACAAGAAATGATATCAGGATCTTCAACGGAGTCCCCGAATAAATAATTAGGCTTCCTTAATGGCTCGGTGGAGTCTCGAATAGGTGTCAAAGGCAAGTCGATCAATAACTGACTCAATGTACGACGACTTCCTTCGTGAATCAGCTCAGGAATACTATCGGCACAGTCCTCATTAAATTAACGAGCTTCTCTAATTAGAAAATCACCGTCAAAAGAGGCATGAAGAGTACCACTTTGACCATGATTTTCTCTATCAGAAAGAGCAATGGAAGGAAAGTGGACTACAAACAATCGAATGAACTAATGTTGGAACACAGTTGAATAAAGAGGAAGCTAATGAACAAAAAATTTGTTCATAGTTACCGTGACAATGGAAACTGTCACGTGTACCGCGATAGTGTCCGCTGTTGCGATAACTAAATGTTGGTTGTCGGCTTCAAAAGGCCACGAGTTTAAGAAAAACTCATGCTTTTGTCGTGGTACATGCCTTGATCAAACAAGACATGTATTTTTAAGTATCAATCCTCTCGAAGGAGGACGTTAACTCTTCCCGGATGACTCTCAAAGGAGACAAACGATGATATGAAAGAAAAATCATAACTTTGGATGGAGAAAAACATAAGAAAGTTACCTCCAAAGGGTGAAGCAGCGATCTCAACCTCCTCCGATGCTTGGGCCACAGATTTACCCTTGGGAACACGTGATCTCTTAGGAGACATGGTGAAACTGGCCTAAAAACAAGGAAAGCTAGGGTTTTGAATGAGATTTCAAACAAAAAAAGGGGGCAAAACAAACCCAATATATAAGATATAGGTACGGTTTTACCAGAGATCAAGGAGAACTAAGCTTGGAGGATGAAAGAATCGAAGGAAAAGCTCAAAATCTAAGAAGAGCACCTAAAACCATAGGTCCATTTTGAACAAAATCACCCAAATGTGAGGAGATGAGGAGGAAAAGAGCCAAGGAATAATTTTATAGGGTTTTGGGGAAGGTTTTGAACTCAGGAAAGAGGGAGAAAATGGCCCAAAGAAGCACGATGAGTGGGCTTTAAACCCAACTGACCGCCTCTGTGCGCGACAGTTAACGCTGACGCATGTAAACGTGATAGACGACACTGTCGCACAAAGGCATGACAGTGGACACCATTGCGCGCATACAACGATCCCACGGGTATTTGCATATGTACATTTCCCTTTGTTTTCAGAGTGGATTCTCGAAAACTCCGATGAGTACATGAGTATAAACTGTATCTCCTTAAGCCTCCCAATGGGTACATGAGGTTAAACTAATTCTCAAACACTCCGATAGGTATATGAGTATAAACTACTGCCCTATGCTCCAACACCTTAAGAGCTTAAACTGTGTAGACTCCGGTCAACGTATGAGTATAAACTATATTCTCATGAAGGCCGATGCGTTGATAATCAATTTAATATTGGTTTAGCAACAAGAGCTAAATTCACAAATCGAAACACCTGCTTTAGATCAAGATTTTGACAACGGTCAAGCGACAAATGCAGTACCGGAAAAATTTTAGCTATTCTACAAAGAACTGAGTAGACTAAAAGATAAAGAAGTCAAGAGTTGAAGTCGTTCATAGGTCCTTCTACATGATCTCCTCAACTAAGTACTGAAGAGATTGCAAATAAGACCTATCTTATCCAAAGTGTCACAGACTCCTTTATAAAAGAATGAGTCTGAGATACTTTGTAGGGAGTATCTGTAGGCGTCTAAAAATGCTTATAGATACCCAAATACAGCTCAAGACAAAGAGAAGATAATGAATGTCATTATCTAAGTCAGAGGGAATCATCTAAAGCCAAAAGAAGCAAAGGGAGATGTGAAACAAGGTGCATACCTGCTACGGAGTACAGTGGTAATTAACACGCATAGGCGCGGCAGTGGTAACTGACGCGCATGGGCGCGGTAGTGTACAATGTCGCGCAAGCGTTGGGGCGTCTTCTTATGATTTACTGATAGTTTTTTTAGCATCTTTGTAGGGTCCACTTGGTTTTATAACTGAGGGAGAACATGTAGCAACATTGAGAGGTAGTTATACCCTGAAAACATGCCCACTACTCACGAAAAATATGACCACGAATGCAAGGAATGGTAGTTACAAAGACTGAAAACTGCCTCCTTTGGCCGCGGCAGTGTCCACTGTCACGCCCAAAGGAGACAATTAACATCAATTATTTTATATTATTTCTAACAGGTATGACTCCTAGAGGCTATAAATACCTTCCTATACACGCAGATAAGAGGGGACCAGGCAATTAGAGTAGAGAGGCTTGAGCTTTTAGTGAATTTGAGTAAGAGAGAGAGTCTTTATTCTTCACAAACATCCTTAAGAAACTTTTGGCGATTCCTAAAGATCTAAGCTCCGACTTAATCTTTAGAAGAGTGAACATCTTATACCGATAAGATATTCATTTAAGATTCTTACTTCGATAAACAAGGAAAAATACCCAAAAAACCTTCACGATTCAATCAGAATCCATGAATCGATGGTCCACGGGCTAATGCACCCCCGGCATAGGCAAAGATCCTACAAAAGCAGGAGTTGATAAATAATTTCTGTGTTATTTTCTAGGAAGTTATAATTCTTTTGTTCATTGTGTAAGAGAAGTCTTATAAAAAGGCTATTTCTTTTAAATTCATTGTAAGTGATTGAAGTTTTAATGGATTCCACAATGAAACCAACTTTCGACGAAAACAACTGGGTTCTTCTTGGTGTCGATGGAATGCCTCCCTCGATGTTCATGTCGAGTTTGCTTTCCGTTGACGATCCGAACGCTTCACCTCGTAGAACGTTATCTTCCTCTTGATTGATGTCGAGGAGAACTTGCATGGCAAGTTTGAATGGAACTCTTAACGAGTTTTAGAGCTCAGAGCAAGTTTAAACTCTATAAAAGAGCTGATTTTAACTGAAAATCGGTTTTAAGCCAAGTACCAAAGCGCCTTGTTGCTGAAGAATGCTCTCGATGGATGAATACCAAACTTCTTCTCCAAAATTCCATTTCGAAAAGCCCCGAACTCTATTGAGTTTGCTAGTATTTATAAGGGGATTAAGGGGTGTAACCACCCCTTAATCTGGTCCTAAGTGGGGCGAAAATCCCTCAAATCGTGGAAAGAAAACAGTTTCTGGAACCGTTTAGATATGTTTGAACGAGTCAAACGCCAAAACTGGCATTCTGGGCACGAACTCTGTGTCCAATGGATGGGACGCTGAGTTGAGATCTGCATCGGGATAGAAAACATGGTGATTGCACTGTATTTTTGAACTAGGAACACAAGGCTGAATCTTGTGTTTTGTTCTTAGAACGCAGATGTGAGTTCTGCGTCTTGGATTAAAGAGATTGTTAACTTGTAATCTCTTTTGTAGAGCGTTGTAAAAATCATCGTTTTATAATCTTCGCTTTAGCCCTTTGAAATGTGAGAATCATCAGACTATAACTCCCGTAGTTATTTGTGAAGACTGTTGAATCAAAGCTTTCATCGGTTATCATGATGGTCGTCGAATTGTAACCTTTCTTAATCTACGTGAAAATCTTCTAACTATAGCCTTCATTTGCTAATGTGAAAGTCATTTGATTGTAACTTTCACTGTTGAATTGTTAATGTGGAAGTCGTCAGATTGTAACTTCCATTGTCGGTGTTTGATGGGGATAAGCTATCTATTGTGATTTTTTTAGACAGCCTACATATGCATCACCTTTGACCTGTTTGACTCAAAAGGGAATCAAATTTTTTTGGTCTGAAGGATGTGAAATGAGTTTTTAAGAGTTAAAGAAAAGACTAGTATATGCACCAGTTCTCAATATACCAATTGCCGGAGAAGTTTTTACTGTTTATAGTGATGCCTCTCATAAAGGTTTAGGATGTGTGCTCATACAAAATAGAAAAATGGTAGCTTTTGGTTCTCGACAATTGAGAGAATAACTATCCAACATGTGATTTAGAGTTAGTGGTTGTTATTTTTGCCTTAAAATTTTGGAGACATTATCTCTATGGGGTGCATTGTGAAATTTATACCGATCGCAAGAGTTTAAAATATATTTTTACTCAAAAGTAGTTGAACATGAGGCAAAGGAGATGGTTAGAACTACTTAAAGATTATGATGTTAGTATTAATTATCACCCAGGGAAAGCAAATATAGTTGTTGACGTCCTTAGTCGAAAGAGTAATATAGCTTGTCTCATTATGCAACAAAGGCATATATTAGAAGATTTGGATTGGTTGAGAATTGAGATCCGATGTCAACAACCATCAGTCAAATTGAACAACATCTAGGTACAGCCTGCTCTAGTTGATGAGATTAAGATTACCCAAAAAGATGACTTGGATTTGTAAGCCATCTAAAAAGGAGTGGAAGATGGTAAACAATCAGATTTTGTAATACATGATGATGGGTCCCTTAGGTTCAGAAATCGACTCTGTGTTCCGAATAATTCAGAATTGAAGAAGAAGATTTTGAAGGAGGCTCGTCATTCTAGTTGTACAATGCATCCTGGTGGAAGAAAAATGTACAAAGATTTGAAGGAGATATACTGGTGGAATAATATGAAGACGGATATTAGAAAATATGTCTCAGAGTGTGAGATATGTCAGCAAGTAAAAGCAGAGCATCAAATACTAGCAAGATTAACTCAAAACCTAGACATACCAATGTGGAAGGGGAAGAAAATTTCAATAGATTTTGTTACAAGATTACCAAGATCTGTAAGAGGTAACAACACTATATGGGTCATAGTGGACCGTCTGACTAAGTTGGCTCACTTCTTGCCAATCAATATGAAGTTTTACTTGGAGAAGCTTGCAAAGTTGTATATTGTTGAAGTAGTCAGACTTCATGGTCTACCCGTGGAGATAGTCTCCGATAGAGATCTTAGATTCGTATTAGAGTATTGGAAAGGTGTGCACAAAGTTCTTCAGAGTAAACTTTGTTTTAGCTCAGCATATCATCCACAAACAGATGGTCAATCAGAGAGAACAATTCAAACTCTCGAGGATATGTTAAGATGTTGGATCCTTGATTTAAAAGGCTAATGGTAAGAGCATTTACCGTTGGCAGAATTTGCATATAATAATAGTTACCAATCAAGTATTAAGATGGCATCATATGAAACTTTGCTTTATCGCCTTCTTTGGCTGGAGCCCACAATGTGTTTCATGTATCTATGTTAAGAAAATTCATTCGAGATCCAGATCAAGTTATAGAACTGGAACCCATTAAGCTAAAGGAAGACTTAACATATTAGGAGCAATTGGAACGCATTGTAGATCAAAGGTTTAAGTGCTTAGGGGATGTACAATTCGATACGTGAAGGTTCAATGGAAGAATCACTCTGATAGAGAAGTAACTTAGGAGCTTGAAGAGGAGATGCAGCAGAAATATCCTTGACTTTTTGAAAACTAAGGTACATAAAGTTTCAAGGACGAAACTTATTTTAAGGTAGGGAGGATGTAGAGAACCCTTTTTTAATCATTTGAGAAATGAAAAAAAAATCAAAGGTTTTGTAACTCTAGCTCTAACCCATGTTTGAATTGGGTAATTTAATGTGTTAAATAGGAATAAATATGATAGGAGTTATAGAATGCAAAGGGGCTTTGAAAACCCTAAGTAAATCAATCCCTCATAACTCGACCCATCGCTATTGTCTCTGGTTGAGTTCCTTCTGGGAGAAAAGATACTTCAGGCTCTGATGATCGGTGAATAACTCGAACAGAACTCCATAAAGGTAATGTCTCCACGTCTTTAGTGCAAAGACTACCGCGGACAACTCTAATACATGTGTGGGGTAATTCTGCTCATGAGTAAGGCTCTTCTTTTCACTAGAACCTATCTCCTTGACTTGAATGAAATCAAGGGCCAGCTCTCGCAAACCATGTTGCAAACAATTTATCATTGCCGAGAGCAGGTTTAAATGCCTCCCATAGGCTAGAAGAATAGTTGGGTACACCACCTTTGCTACAAGGGCATCTACTGGCCTAGTGGGGACAACATAGCATTTTAGCCACAATATTAGAAATCCAGCTAACAGGGCCATATCCGATATAGGGGTGGCCGCTTGATGATGGAAGCTCTCGAACTCAGTCCGAGCTGGAAAAATGTCCTCTCTAGCCTCAATTATATAGTGAGCAGTTGCATCATTGATTCGGGCTTGAATGTCCTCCGGAGTGCTCACAGCCAAATTAGATACGGTAGCGCCCTTGTGGGTCAGATTTTGAAATAGGTATTCTGCCCACGATACTTGTTTCACGCCACTCCTTCTTACCCCCGTCAGCTGTGTGCAGATATGAAAATGACACATTACTTCCCAGAGAGTGTCATAGATCTCAGGGATTGCCTTCCTCAAAATCTTGAGTTTCGCTGCTCCCAGGATAAATTCTTCATACAGCACTTCCCCGAAAGGAAGAGCAAAAATGTCATGCATTTCATGGATGGCGAAACCCAACTCCCTGACAGGAGTGAAGAAAGTGCATGTTTCTGGGTTATACCACTCTAATATGACGAAGAAATTATAGTGACTTTGAACGATACCATATCGAGTGGCCATCACAAGACAACCAAGGCTAGATTTGGTAAGTGGTGTCTCAAGCTCATTCAAGACAAACTCCGTCATCCGGGTCAACCATCATGTCTTCATAGAATGCACCCATCTAGGGGACTTGAATACTTATGTGGGGAATTCACCTATCACCACCATAAATCTTCTGATGAAAGTGTTAGCCAGACTAGCCACTTCATCAATTGGATATTCCTTTGAAAATAAGCATGGTCCTAGAGCTGTCACATGTCGGTTATAACCTACAGTGCGAACACCATGAAAAGTTAGAGCACCAACTGCAACCCCGTCTTGCTCTTTGACGAGGTCCCAATGCATGTGTCTCGGGATGGAAGCACGCTGAAAGTGTGATAGAGGGAACTTTCTCTCCATGTTGGGTAGAAAGAGATGGTGATCCCCCACCTTCCTGTCCTTAACCATTTATAATCCTCATCGTACATGATATCCTTCTCAATTACGATGGAGTCTCCAAACAGAAATGTCAGTTTGTTAAGCCTCTTGCGGTCTATGTTCTCAAATCTAGCATCTGTAACCAGGACCCTGAGCTTTGCTAGAGAGGCTTGGTTAATAGTATCCGCATACTCCTTATCAGTATCTTTGAAGATGGGGAGTTACTGGCGTAGATTGAACGTCATGTTGCAATCCACGCCACCTTCATGGCTGAAGTGATGATAGAAGGAAAGAGGCTCATTGGTATAGCGCACTGCAAATAGAAGAAATAATCAGTTAGCGCAGAGTCTAAACAGACTTAGTTCAAAACATAGAGGTCGAACCCTGCGTTTCAAAAATTAAATGTAGAGGTCGAACCCTGCATTTCAAAAATCAAATGCAGAGGTCGAACCCTACATTTCAAAATCAAAACACAGAGGTCGAACCTTGTGCCTCAAAAATCAAAACACAGAGGTCAACCCAGCATTTCAAAAATCAAAACCCAGAGGCCAACCCAGCATTTCAAAATCAAGACACAGAGGCTAACCCAGCGTTCAAAATCAAAACGACAGGCTCATACTTGCGTTTCAAGTTTGGAACGCAGAGATCCACCTCTGCGTTCTAGTAACAAGTTGAGCCTTGTTTGTCGTTCAAAATCCAGAACTTGTCAAAACAAGTTTTTTAGTCCATAGGGTCTCATACTTACCGCCGATAAATGGAATTTGTGGCGGTGGCACTATGGCCTCGGCCATCGGTGCATCTAAACTCGCCGCTATGGGTTTCCTAGCAGGAGGCTTAGCAGCAACCTTCTTGGGAGCCATGTGGATGATGTGTTGTTGGAGAAAATGAAGAAAAAATTACCGGAGATTTGAACGAAGAGGTTCATTTGGTTCGCCAGAGAAGATGAACAGGATTCCTATTGAGTTCGCTGAAGAAACAAAAAAAGTCGAATGATTTTTGATTTGACCTTTTGCTGTCTATTTATAGACAACTGGAGCTGTCAAATCGGAGTAGGACTTTAGGCAAAAATCCCACCTATCTTGAGTCGGTTAGACTGCTAAACGCATGGTTTAACCCTACGTTTCAAGTTCCAAACGTAAGGTTTAACCCTGCGTTTTAGTTTTCAAATGTCAGGCCCAACCCTGTGTTTCAAGTTCTAAATGCAAGGTTTAACCCTGCATTTTAGCTTTCAAATATCAGGCCCAACCCTGCGTTTCAAGCCCCAAACGTAAGTTTTAACCCCTACGATTTAGCTTTCAAACGTCAGACCCAACCCTGCGTTTCAAGTTCGAAGTGCAAGGCTTAACCATGTGTTTTAGCTTTCAAACGTTAGGCCTAACCCTACGTTTCAAGTTTCAAACACAAGGTTTAACCCTGCGTTTCAACTTCTAAATGCAAAGGACCAATTCTGTGTTTTAGCTTTTAGATGTTAGGTTTTTCGTTTAACCCTCCCGTCGAGCTACCACTACCATTAGGGTTATTGTACAAAGAAACTAGCAAAGGCCATCAAGGTGACGAAAGTCGAGAAGGAACTGGCCTATGACAAGAAGCTGTGCAGCCTCTTGGATGAGTACAGACATATTCTAATCGCAGTCATTAATAACACTAAGTTGGATCCATCTCAAATCTCTTCTTTCCAAATGCTTAACATTCCCACTAAAATTAACAAGGATACTGTTGAAAGCATTACCCCTATTGAACTAATCAAGAAAGGAGACAAAGTGGGTTCCTCTGAGGTTGCCCTCCTAGCCAAACTTGGGATAAAGCCCTTCTCATATGGGTTTGTGGCACTCTCTGTCTATGACAACAAATCTGTCTTTGGCCTAGAGGTGCTCAACCTCACTGAGGATGACCTCGTTAAAAGTTTGCAGCTGGTGTTTCCATGGTTGCTTCGTTGCCCCTGGCTTTCTCTTACCCAACTTTTGCAGTTGTGTCTCACATGTTCATCAATGCCTACAAGAACATCCTTGCTAGTGCTGTTGACACTGAATACACTTTTCCACAAGCTGAAAGGGTGAAGGGGTATCTCAAGGATCCAAGAAAGTTTGCTGTTGCTATTGCCCCTGTTGTAGTTGCTGAGAATACTGCTGCTCCTGATTTCAAGCATAGTTGCAACATACATACCCTCATGTGGGTCTTGTTCAACTAAACTTCTGCAACCAAGTTCATGATGTTTCCAAAACAGACATAGTGAACAATTATTTAACAAATCTCAGATCAATTTGGGGATCCAAAGTATTCCAAAAATTCGTTCCAGTCAACCGCAAACTTTCGAAAACTTTGAAGGAGGTTATGTAGGCTGTTTAAAAATTACTGTAGATAGTTGATCCCTATCAAACGCTAATGGTGGAAGTTACAACCTCATGACTTTCACACCAAAAATCTGACGGTGGAAGTTACAATCAGATGACTTTCAAGACAATAGACGAAGGCTACGATCTGAAGACTTCACGTAGATCGATAAAGATTACAATTCAACGATCTTTGTTCGCGGGGAAAATCGTTTTCATTGATGTCATTGTTTTCTTGAGCAACAGTTTATCGGTTACAAAAGATCTGGTCTTTTTATAAGATCCGGTTATAACAAAATCAAAGAAAAAAGAAAATCTTAAAAGATTACAACTTTCCTTTTCTAGAACAAATCACAAGATCCTGTTTTACGGTCTCTTGCTTGTGTGGGTTCTTTGCCTACGCCGGGGTTAATCCGTGGACCACCGCGCGATCTTGATCCGGTCGGATCTACACGGTATGATGGGTGTTATTTCACGAAGGAAATAACAGCCGAGGGGATTATTTCACCAAGGAAATAATAGCCCTAAGTAATCGAAATCGACCAAGCGAAATCGATACTCTTCTCGGGATCAAAAACCAAGTTTTGATCCGGAGGATGACCGTGTAGATCTCAGATCTGATCTCTCTCGAACTCCTGCCTTATTTGGTGTGGATGATCACCAAGAACCAGATCTGAAAAGTCCGAGTCTTCAAAGCTCCAAAGCTCCAACCTTTTTTAGTCTTGAGCCTTTAATCCAGCAGAGTTTCCCCTCAAAAGTTCTCCTCTCTTTAGCCTTCAACCTCTCAAAAGTCCAACCCTTAAACAATGAGCCTTCAGATCTATTTATAGGCACCACAGATCTGGGCCCAGATCTGGGCTTGGCCACCCAGGTGGCTCGGCCACCTAGGTGGCTCGGCCAGCCACCTAGGTGGCTCGACCACCGAGCCACCAAGAGGTGGCTCGGTAAGCCACCTCTGAGTGGCTCGGTTTTGGCCGAGCCCTCCGGGTGTTTGCTTTTTCGTGCGTCTTCCGGTTTCGCGGTTTATCCGAACTTCATTGTTGATCTGGACTCTGATTTGGCAGTCCGGATCCTGATTTGGCAGTAAATCCGCTTTGGTGTTCGAGTTTGAGTCCGCTCCCGATCTTGTTTGATGTGGTGGACTCTACGGTTGGATGACTCGTTGATTCATCGACCCGTTAGCTTGATTGGGCACGCGATTGGATGTATTCTGTTGTTTGCGTGCGGTTCGTTAACCTCGTCGCCTCGTTAATCCGCTTCGTCACGTCTCACTTGGCTTCGGTGTTGTGGTCTAACGATCATGCTTGGATATATCGCCCGATGGTTCGTTGGTTTGTCGAATCACCGTGTCGAGCTATGTTAAGGGACCTATAAGCAGTTTTATACGCCTACAGATACCCCCTCCAAAGTATTTCAGCCTCATTCTTTTATAGAAGAGTCTGGAATACTTTGGATATGATTGTCCCAACCTTCAATCGGTGTAACGGGACTTTGGAATGGCTTCTGTTCTTGATTCTTTCAATCCTCCAGGCTATTCGGTGCTTTGTCGAATGTCTGCAAGGGTTCCGGTGCTGCATTTATTGTCTGACCGTTGTCGGAATTTTAAACTTAAAGTCAATTCCTGATTTTCTGATCTTTAGCTCGTGTTTGTTGTTTCAACATAGAATCGACCATCGATTATTGGCGTTGAGTCTTCATTTGCAACGCGTTGTCCGGCGTTTGACACAGTTTATACTCGTACGTCTGCTGGAGTCTTGAGAAGTAGTTTATACTCTTATACTTTTCGGAGTGTTGTTGAGTTATCCTTAAGAATATTTTTAGAAAAATACTCTCCAGAAACTTCTCAACAAAAATAGGGAATAGTTTATACTCGTATACCTTATTGGAGTACTAAGAAGCAGTTTATACCCGTATACTTTTCGGAGTACTTTTCATGTCCGAATGAGCTGAACCGGCCTGATAATGACCCAAACAAGGCAGTAATTAGGCTCAAAAAATCTTCTGACCCTTCCGAATATATGGGAGAGGAATGAATAAATAAGGGACTGAACCATCAGTCGATTTGAAGTCGTTTCGATACTCGGTTCAGCTCCAATGTGAATTTTGGTTCAAATCTGGTTCAAACTTGTTCAGAACTGGTTCAACCTGGTTCAAGACTGGTTCAGGACTGGTTCAAGACTAGTTTAGCCTGGTTCAAACTAATTCATCCTGGTTTGGTCTGGTTCAGCCTGGTTTGGCCTGGTTCAGTCTCCTTTGAACTGATTTAGTCTGGTCTGGTCTGGTTCATCTTGGTCTGGTCCGGTTTAGTCTGGTCTGGTCCGGATCAAGGCTGGTTCAATACTATAAAATACCCTCTTTTCCTCCGTGAATACTATGATTGGCAGACCATAATACTCACAGGATTTTTAACAAACCCTCAGCCCTCAACGGGTTTGATAAGCCTTTACCGACTACCGTTTGAGTCGGGCTAGCATGCGGATTGTCTAAATCCGTTCCGCATGTAACGTTGTGCTAAGAGAGTGAATTCTCTGAGACTTTGTGCTATGATATTGACTACATAGACTTCGCCATTTGTTACAGGAATAGGCTACCCGGCAATGCGTGTTAGGCGTTGACTTTAGGATTTTTAGCTAACCCCCAGCCCTATGGCGAAAGACTAAACCGGCGATGTGTGTTAGGCGTCGGCATATCCTTTCTTAGGATTCAGGATGAAATTCCCCATGCGTGTAAGGCATGGATTTTGGTGTTATTAATAACAACCTGCCACAATGTTGAATATGTGGGCGGGTGTTCTTTTTAACGGTTAAGAACTAACCGGCAGCGTGTATTAGACGCTGACTTATCCCTACTTAGGTTTCAGGATAGGATACCCCAGAATCGAACTCTGGTGTTTTTTTCTATGAAGAAAGACTAAACCGGCAGCGCGTGTTAGGCGCAGGCTTATCCCTGCTTAGGATTCGGGACAAACTTCCTAGGATGAATCCTAGATTGATAAATTGTTGGAAAAGGTTGGTGTGAGAAAGGAAGAATTTTATATTCTATTTCCCGGTCTTCTATTAGGGTGAAGGCAAACCCGAATACAAGGAAGGAAGAATTTTATATTCTATTCCTTGATTCTGGAAAGGAAGAATTTTATATTCTATTTCCAGCACAAAAGAAACTAGAAGTGGGATCTCCACTCCGAGAATCGGACAGATTCGGATAATCCTAACTGTCGGAAGGTTGGATTACCGAATTAAAGGTGAATTCCTCGTTTATCGAGAGTGAATTGTGGTTTTGGCCCTAACTGTAGGAAGGTTTGACCAAGCAGGAGTTTGAGGTGATCCTAACTATAGGTAGGTTTGATCACCCGATTTGAAAGTGGACCTCTAGTTCATTGGAAGAATCGAGAGGGGATTTTGGTTTTGGTCCTAACTGTAGGAAGGTTTGACCGAATGGGAGGTTTAAGACGATCCTAACTGTAGGAAGGTTTGATCGCTTAATTTATGGGCCTCTCGTTCATTGAAGGAATCGAGAGGGGATTTTGGTTGTGGCCCTAACTTTTATAGGTTTGACGTGAAAGCAAAGGGAGTGGAATACAAGTAGCAGTAGAAATACTGGTTTGTACTGGCCACTCGATGAAGGGTTTTGATGTTAATTAATCAGGACTTAACACGTCAAGCTTTGGAAATTGCCATGAATTGGCGGACAGAAAATTTAGTGGACCCACCGTTAATTGACTTGATCAGTGGGGGATTTTTGTGAGGAAAGATTAATCTGTCAAAAGGATCGAATCTCGTCTCAACAAGATAACTCATGAGAATTAGTGAATTTGATAACAATAATGGAAAACATTCCAACCTTTAGAGTTTAAATGTGGATGTTTTACTTATCACTTTTATAGTGATTGGGTTATCCCTAAGAATATCACCTGTGGTATTCTTTCAGGAACTTCCCGATACATGAATAATCCACCCCCAGCTTCCCTTGTGGAACTGGGTCCGACATTGTACTCAGTTACATGACCGGTGTTTGGTGGAAAATTTGTAATAAGAAAAATGGATGAAAGAACTGTATTTGATTTTATTCTCTCTAACTGCTTAGAAAAAGAATGATTACAACTCTCTCCACTCTCGATTACAATTGGATTCCCGATTACAAAAGAGAAGAGAATGATCTGGATTCTCCCCTTTGTTTAAATCTGGGTTCTTCACGGTAGCGATGAGATGCCTCCCTCGAATGCTTGCGTCGAGTTTGCTTCTCGTTGACGATCCGACGTCTTGTTTCACTGGAACATGATCTTCTCCTCACGATTTGACGTTGTGGAGAACTCTGAACGAGTTTAAAACTCTATGAAAGAGTTGATTTAACCGAAAGTCGGTTATAAGCCAAGGATGAAGAAGATCTTGTTGCCGATCTCCAAAGCTCCAACCGAAGGATGAAGGATCCTCTTTTCGCTGCCAAGAAGTTCCAACCGACCGACTGAAAGATCCAGCCCCTTCCAACAGACTGCACCCGAAAGATCCAGCCCTGATCTGATTATCAAAAATCCGATCTTTAACTCTGTTGAGTTTGTTGTTATTTATAGGGGATTAAGGGGTGTAACCACCTCCTTAATTCGCTCCTAAGTGGGGCTAATGGGATGTAACCGCCCCTTAAATCACTCCTGAGTGGAGTTGTGATCCCCTCAGATCGTGGGAAACAGTTTTGGAACCGTTCAGCTCGTGTTTGAACGAGTCAAACGCTGGCCCGCATTCTGACGTGAATTCTGCATTCAAACGCAGTGTCTGGAAGCTTGAACGCATCGTTTGGAAGCTCGAACGCAGCAGTTAGAAGCTGCGTTTGCAGCGTTGGAATCTACGTCTGAGCTGCGTTTGCAGCGATTTGGAAGCTGCGTCTGGCGGTGATTTGAGATGCGTCTGGCGACGATTTGAGCTGCGTCTGGCAGCGATTTGACCTGCGTTTGGCGGCGATTTGACCTGCGTTTGGCAGCGATTAGAGCTGCGTTTGGCAGCGATTTGAGCTGCGTCTGGTAGCGATTAGAGCTACGTCTGGGTTGCGTTTGCAGCGATTTGGAAGCTGCGTTTGAGCTGCGTTCGTGGCTTTGAACGCGGTGCGTCTTGATGCTGGTGTGCGGGGAGGACTTCCACAGTTTGATTTGAAGAGACCGTTGATTTGTAGTCTCTTTCTATCGAAGCGTTGTAAAGATCGTCATTTTGTAATCTTTGCTTTAGCTCTCTGATATATGAGAGTCGTCAAATTGTAACTCCCGATGTTGATTATGAAGGCTGTTTGATTAGAGCTTCCATCAGTTATCGTGAAGGTCGTCAGATTGTAACCTTTAGCGATCTACGTGAAAGTCTTCAAATTGTAGCCTTCTAGAAGTCGTCAGATTGTAACTCCCATCATCGGTGTTTTGATGGGGATCAGCTATCTATTGTGATTTTTTGACAGCCTACAACCGGGTTATCCTTAAGAATATAAAAATTCTCCAGGAACTTCCCGTGAAAGAAATAAAACAGTTTAGACTCATATACATGTTGGAGTATCAGGGAGCAGTTTAACCTCTTATACCGGTCGGAAGATTGAGAAGCAGTTTATACTCTTATACTTGTCGGAGTCTTGCCGTTCTCAACTGGGTTACCCTAGCGTTATGACGTCAGCTTCAACCAATGTCTGGATGCTATTCTTTAAAGTAAAGCAGGCCTTGGTGGGATGAAGGATCCTCCTGTGGTACGCGCAGTACTTCGGATCTGCAGTATCGTCAGCTTCCTCCTGATTCGTGATCGGTGGTAGCTTGATCTTGTTATTTTCAAGGAGGGATTCGAAGATGACTGGAACATCTTCGTCCTTAAAGGAGTACTCTTTTTGGAGCCTATGATCCGAAGTCTTCTGCTGTCTCCGGGGCTGCTGTTGTGACGTTTGATCCACAGCCGCTGCAGGTGCCTTGCCCCTACCACGGGAGGCGAAGTTCGAGTTCGGAGGATTAGCCATCGGTTGGCTCCTCTCGGCCTTCTTCCTTTTGAGGAATCGCTCGGCTTGCTCTCCTCGGACCTTCAAATCCTTCCATGTTTTGGACGGTGTTGTCCCCATTGCTTCCAACATGTCCAATGAGAGGTTATTGTGGCAAGTCTGGAGAATGTACTCCTCAGTGATCGGGTCCCGATAGTTCATCGCCTTGTTCCGGAACCTTTTGACGAAGGTATCAACTAATTCTCCGTCTTTCTGTTTCTCGTCAAGCAACGACCCGATGGATATCTCGATGTCATCGTCGAAGAAGTTGATGAGGAATTTGGTCTCCATGTCGTCCCAGCTATTCACACTTCCTGGCTTGAGGCGGCGATACCAATCGAAGGCGGCTCCACGAAGAGTGCCAACGAAGGACCGTACCATCAGAGGCTCATTACCAGAGATGACCCCTAGGTGTGATTTGAAGTAAATCAAATGCTGAGTGGGTGAACCCTTCCCATCAAACGGCATGAAGTTAATTAGATTGAACTTCACCGGATACGGGATTGATTCCCATTCTCTTGGATATGGACACGGAATGCCCGTCTTCTTCATCTCTGGAGCGGAAATCAACGTATTGATTTTGCTCTCGAGGTTTTTAATCTTCAAACTTTCACCTGTGTTTTCGTTAGCATTCTCATTACCACCCCTGCATTGACGGGAGGATTATTGGCATTATGAGCTTCATTCGCACCTGTGTCCTCATCTTCCTGATTAACCTGGTTACGACGACTTGGTTCGCCTTGCTGGTTTGTTAGTGCTTGGATTTGTTGGTCATGCATTTCTCTCATATTCTGTATGGCCATCTGCATTTCGAACCTGAAGCTCTCCTGTTGTTTAGCCATGGCTTCTTCGAGCATCTTGGCCACTTGTTCCGCACTTATCATAAGTGACTCGCGGGGTTATCCCTCGCTGGATACCGTATTATCTGATGCGACCGCAGAGCAGGCATCCGATTTTTCATCTTCTGAAGGTAATCTTGTCCGAATCCTACCATAAGTTGCTCGTATGATGGCTCCAAGCTGCAGACGGGTTACACGCTGGGGTGTTTCCAGAATCGACTCGGGATTATCCTGTGTCGATGTCCCTTTGCTGGTCATATTAGTGGTGACCCTCGGAAATTCTCCATCTTTAACTATCGTTCTTCTTTGTCGAAAACGCCTAGGCCTTGGTTTTGGCGTTTTGGTACTGAGCCTTTCGAAAACCGAAATTCTTTCGGGGACTGTCTTGATGCAGTTGCACTCAGACAATACTGCCCGAATGAGTTTGGAACAGGGGCATTGAGTCTTTAGTTCTCGAGGACTCCTTTTCCTAGTTTTACTTGTACCCCCAACACGATAGTACAACTCGTCGGTTTGAAGGTCGGAGTAACCTATCGTGTGTCGGCACGACTTCTCAGGTATAACGCTATCGTCATCAGACGACAATGTTTCCTTCTGAGGGCGAACTACCTTCCTTGGGCTTTCAAGAGTCACGCGCCTCGAAACATGCCTTTGTGGGCGTGAATTCTCAGCTGGCTCCTGGACTTCAATGCGCAAATTGGTGCGCCTAGCTGCCATGATCTCTTTGTCATGTTGAGGGTGGCGGCGACTCCCAGCATGTTAAGTCATTCGGGGCTTCTTTATCGGGCCCAAACGTTCTTGAACTGGAGCTTTGCATCGCTCATCGGGAAGTGAACCGAGTGTAGGCTGTCTAAAAATCACAATAGATAGCTGATCCCCATCAAACACCGATGATGGAAGTTACAATCTGACGACTTCCAGAAGGCTATAATTTGAAGACTTTCACGTAGATCGCTGAAGGTTACAATCTGACGACCTTCACGACAACCGATGAGAGCTCTAGTTCAACAGCCTTCACAATCAACACGACTTCCAGAAGGCTATAATTTGAAGACTTTCACGTAGATCGCTGAAGGTTACAATCTGACGACCTTCACGACAACCGATGAGAGCTCTAGTTCAACAGCCTTCACAATCAACATCGAGAGTTACAATCTGACGACTCTTGCATATCAAAGAGCTAAAGTAAAGATTACAAAATGACGATCTTTGCAAAACTTCGATAGAAAGAGACTACAAATTGACGGTCTCTTCAAATCAAGACGTGGAAGTCCTCCCCGCGTACCAGCATCAAGATGTGCCGCGTTCATAGCCACGAACGCAGCTCAGACGCAGCTCCAAAAGCTACAAATTTTCCCACAAACAAAAGATGGCGACTCCGCTGGGGACAAGCTTCTCTGATGAAGAAGTGGTGGTGTAATCCGATGTTCATCTCACTGGAACAACCGTCGAAACTCTCGTGGTAGAGTTTGATCAAGCCAAGTTTGAGGAGGCTATCTCCTCCGGATCCCTTAGCCCCAAGGCTATGCGTAAGATCCATAAAGTTTCCAAAGAGACTAAAGCTCTAACTGCTCCAATTACAGCCGGACCACCTAAGGAAGACTGCTCGGACAGCCCCTCCCCTGATGGAGTGGGCTCAGCTTCAGCCAAACCCGCGCCAAGACGACGGGTATCGGGTCGAAAGATGTCCATTGAGGCGACAAACTTGATCAACACAGATGGTGGCGTCGCTGCAAAGGCCTTGAAGCAGGCTAAGAAGAACGCCGCTCGACGCAGGAGGAGATCCCTACGACGAGCACATCGCCGAGAATGTCGATCCTCAAGTCAACACGAGCTTCGTGTTTGTGAGCCTAAACGCGACCCTATGCCCTGCGTTTCTGTTTCAGAATGCAAGTCTCGCGTCTATGAGCCCAAACATAGGCTCTGTGTGAAGAAGACTGAGTGCAACCCTCAGGGGTGCGTTCCACAAAATGAACGCAACCCTCAAGGGCGCGTTCCACAAAATGAACGCAACTCTCAAATATGCGTTTCAGAACCAAAATGCAGACTTCAAGACTGCGTTTCACCAGCAAAACCTGGAGCTCAGGCATGCATTCAGGCAACAAAATTCGATAAAGAACCTAGTGTAAACCAGCGAGACCCCCGAATACTCTGCGTAGCGCGACTAGATTGAGGGGCGGATGTCAAAAGTCCATGGATTCAAGGCATCTCAACCAGATCCATGTTCACAAAGAGCCAGTCATGTCCAATCATGGACTTGGGGTTCCAATTCAAACCTCACGATCAGTGAGTAGTTCTCCTTGAATCTTCACAACAGATTTGAGAGAGTTCATATCTAGAGAAAGACCGATGCAACAAGTCATTCGTTCATTCCAATGTGAACGGTTGATTCCTACGGTCCTCTCGGGATGTCAATGTTGTTCATATGCGACCAAACAATTGGTGTTCGACCAATTTACGCATGTTACCTTGCCCAACCAACAACGACGTTCTCACAAGAAGAAGTCTCCAGAGACCGAGTATCCTAGAGTCACTATCAATGTGATTGGCAGAGGGAAAGCCTCAGGTCCTAGTTCTAATGACTCAGAGACAAGTCGTTCACCGACCGTCAGAGAAATCGCTAACAAGTCTGAAGGAATCTACCAATGCACTCGGACGCGAACAGGAGCCATTCTCCCTATCAATAGCCAGAGGAACCAATTCCGATGATGAACACTCAGCCATTGCAGAGTCCCAATCATCAAGCTCTTTTGTTGAACATGAGAGCTCCGCTTATATGACGGGAAACCATGAAGATCTCGCGAAGAGACTTGACGAGCAGGAGGCCATGCTCAAATCTTAGCAGGAGGCCATCAATGAACTCCTGGCTTTGTTGACTCAACTCATCACAGACAAGGCTAAATCTCAGGAGACAGATTCACCGTTTAGGCAAGAATCTTCCCGGAGAGGAAAAGCGTCTTCATCCCGACTTCACACAAGCAAAGGGAAGGAAAAAGTGGTTGATGGTGCTGCTTCTGACCAAGAAGCCCATAACATGGAATCTTCCTCTGATGAAGGAAGAGAGACGGAGAACGAGCATAATCTCCAGTCTGCCAAAATGGAAGAATTGGAAGCCTGCCTCAATGCCATTGTTGACAGAGGTGAGCTCCAAGACGAGGGAGTTGTCAGGCCCTATCCTGCCGAATGGGATACAGCCCCTTATCCTCCCAAGTTTGAGGTCCCGACGTTACAAACTTTTGATGGCACGGGTTCACCGAACCAACATATCTATCACGAATGTGATATCAAACGATGCCATACTGGCTCAATTGTTCATTGGCACCCTCAAGGGAGTTGCCTTTGAATGGTTCAGGAAACTGCCTGCTCGATGTATCCAAAAGTGGGCGGATCTAGAGAGACTCTTCCTGTCAAGATTCTTTGAAGAGGATACAGAAGTCTCCATCCATACCATCCTCGCCACTAAGCAAAAGAAGAGGGAGTCCGTCAAAGCTTTCGTCAAGAGGTTTCGAAGCATGGCTCTTCGATGCCCGACAGGTATGACACAGTCTACCTTAGTAGAGACCTGTCGACACAACTTGCAGACCAACCTTCTAGCACAAATGAGGGTTGCAGAATGCCGTTCTTGGAGATAACTAATCTCTCAAGGCAAACAGGCTCAAAAGATTATTGCCAGGATCAAAGCTGAAGAACAAAGTAGGCAGGATCAACCTGAGCAATCAGACCAAGCCCAACCTTCACCTGAGCAATCGGACCAAGCCCAATCTTCTCAGTCAGAAGAAGATACCACGACTATTGAAGCTAATCCTCTTCAGTAGGATGGCAGGTCCAACAACTATTACATTAATAATCACCTCTGATAGTTCTTTTCTTCCAAATTCTCCCACCAATCCTCTTCAAGTAGGATGGCGGGTCCACCAAAACTATCACGTTAACCGTCACCTCTGATAGTCCTTTTCCTCTAAATTCTCCCACCAATCCTCTTTAAGTAGGATGGTGGGCCCACCAAAACTATCACGTTAACCGTCACCTCTGATAGTCCTTTTCCTCCAAATTCTCCCACCAATCCTCTTCAAGTAGGATGGCGGGTCTACAAAACTATCACGTTAACAGTTACCTCTGATAGTCAAACTCATCAGATAATGGCCTACCAGGTGATGTGCCTCTATTCTGACTTTATGGATAGTGCCCCACTAGGTGATGTGCCTTGTCTATCTCTTTTTATTCCCCTGCTAAGTCTTAATCAAGACTGGGGGTTGGTTACTTGGAATCCACTGGATTAAGAGTAATGAATCTTTCACATCGTCGAGATAACATTACACTTCTAACGATCATCACCCCACGGAGTATGAATGCAGCTTGCATCACTCCTAATTTATCACGTTAACAATACACCTCTGACAATCAACTTATCAATCCTCTCCAATAGGATGATAGGTCCTCAAAATTGCTCAAATCGTAATCTTCCCCAGCAAGACACTAAGTCTTTAAAATCTAAGTATCAAAATTCATCGCTTCTGATGATAAACTCACTTAGCAATTCTCCCCAGCGAGACGCTAGTCCCCAAAATCTTGTTCAAATCACAAGTACAAAAATCCTGTCACGTTAACACTAAACCTCTGACAAAACCCACTTATCAATCCTCATCAATAGGATGATAAGTCCACAAAGTTGCTCCAATCGCAACACATCCTCTTGTCATGTTAACACCATACCTCTGACAATCCACTTATCAATCCTCGTCAATAGGATGATAAGTCCACAAAGTTGCTCCAATCGCAACACATCCTCTTGTCATGTTAACACCATACCTCTGACAATCCACTTATCACACCTCTGACGACCAAATCAACTTATCGACTCTCTTCAATAGAGCGATAGGTCCATAAAATACTGTTAGGTTAACATCACACCTCTAACAGTCAAACCCCCAATGAACTTGTTAATCCTTTTTCAACAAGAATAGCAAGTTGTCATTATAAAATCCCCAGTGGATTAGAGATTTTCTGAAATTATCCGAGTGATAATAAAGAAAATTTCTGAATTTCACTCTAAGTAAAAATTCATGCCAAGTTAATATTACACCTCTGGCGCTTCCAACTTTCTTTCAGTGTTTCAAGTAACACAGGAAGAAATAACAACAAAGTCTACGTATTCAACATCGTAGCACCAAAATCCATGCCTTTACGCATGGGAGACTTTATCTCGATCCCTAATTAGAGATAAGCCTACGCCTAACACGCGTTCCAGTTAGTCGTTTCCCGTGAAAATGACAAAGTCTATGTATTCAAAATCATAGCATCAAGTCTAAGAGGGTTCATTCTCTTAGCACAATATTACATGTGGAACGGACTTAGACAATCCACATGCTAGCCCGACTCAAACGGTAGTCGGTAAAGGCTTATCAAATCCGTTGATGGCTGAGGGTTTGCCAAAAATCCTATACACGTTTGCAGGCCCATCAGCTTAATAGATGTGAGCCGACTTAATGGATGTGAGCTGAGACTTAAAACAGATGATCTAAAGACAAGTCTTAAAGACTTAGTCAAAAATGCACGGAAGCCACTTCCATGTCTTAAGTCAAAACGTTGAGGTCAGACCCGCGATGCAAAAACCGAACGCCGAGGTCACACCCGTGTTCCAAATTCAAAATGCAGGGTCCATCCCCACATTCCAGAAGCAGGATTATGGCGCATACCTTCACACAGGTCCTACGTGCAAATCCCTTCAACCAAGATGCCTTTGAAGCAAGTGCAGAGAACAAATCCTTTACCACAAGGAATCAACAGCTCCAAGATCAGAGTTGAGATCCAAAGTATTCCGAAAATTCGTCCCAGTCAACCACGAACTTTCGAAAACTTTGGAAGGGGTTCTGTAGGCTGTCTAAAAATCACAATAGATAGCTGATCCCCATCAAACACCGATGATGGAAGTTACAATCTGACGACTTCCAGAAGGCTATAATTTGAAGATTTTCAGGTAGATCGCTGAAGGTTACAATCTGACGACCTTCACGACAACCGATGAGAGCTCTAGTTCAACAGCCTTCACAATCAACACGACTTCCAGAAGGCTATAATTTGAAGACTTAAGTTACAATCTGACGACTTCCAGAAGGCTACAATTCAACAGCCTTTACAATCAACATCGAGAGTTACAATCTGACGACTCTTGCATATCAAAGAGCTAAAGTAAAGATTACAAAATGACGATCTTTGCAAAACTTCGATAGAAAGAGACTACAAATCGACGGTCTCTTCAAATCAAGACGTGGAAGTCCTCCCCGCGTACCAGCATCAAGATGTGCCGCGTTCATAGCCACGAACGCAGCTCAGACGCAGCTCCAAAAGCTGTAAATTTTCCCACAAACACCGAGGCTCTCCAAAACTGACCTCCTTCTTCGGGATGGTCCTGCGGGATCTCCCGGAGCAGCTATGGGAATTATCGGCGATTTAGGTTGGTTCGTCGGAGGTTGAACTTTTGCTGAAGGCTGCAATGGTTGCTCTTTAGCCTGAATCGCCGCTTCAGACTTCGGCCTCCATACTTGGCAGGTTGGTGGCGGTTTTTTGGCCACTTCCTTCTGCAGTCTTCTGCGGGCTTCTTGGACTTGAGCCCATGCCTGCGCTGACCGTGCGCGGCGCTTGCGAATGCGCTCCTCAAGTGTCGAACGATTCCGTTTGACACGGATCCATTCATTCGTTGGCGGCTTGGAGGAGCTGCCATGTTGAGGCTGTTTACCTCTCCTGTTCTTCAAATCCGCGTTATAGCGGATTCCGTCAGTGGACTCCATTGCCTTTGCGAATTGCTGCGCCAGGCGCTGACGTCGCCTCTGGCGGGCTCTCTTTGAGAGAGTCACTACGCCCTCAGTGGCCGAGGAATTGGCGAGAACAGATTTGACCTAGTTGGAGGTCGGTGGAACTTCACCCGATGCAACTTTGGCATCAATTGGGATGAGATCTTCGTTGGCATTTTGCACTTCTCCGTACCAACAGACTTTTTTCTTGGAGGAGAACTTATTGAACTTGAGGGGGGAGGTGGATCAGGACGAGGATGACAGATACTCCTCGAACTTTTGTTGGTCGAATTCATACTCGACCTCCTCCTCGACCGGGATCGAGATCCGCGGCTGCGACGCAACGATCTCGGCAGCGAGATCGGTGGCTACCACTATGGTCGCCAGTTTGTTCACGGGAAAAATTATTTTCATTGATGTCATTGTTTTCTTGAGCAACAGTTTATCGGTTACAAAAGATCCGGTCTTTTTATAAGATCCGATTACAACAAAATCAAAGAAAAAAGAAAATCTTAAAAGATTACAACTTTCCTTTTCTAGAACAAATCACAAGATCCTGTTTTGCGGTCTCTTGCTTATGTGGGTTCTTTGCCTGCGCCGGGGTTAATCCGTGGACCACCGCGCGATCTTGATCCGGTCGGATCTACACGGTATGATGGGTGTTATTTCACGAAGGAAATAACAGCCGAGGGGATTATTTCACCAAGGAAATAATAGCCCTAAGTAATCGAAATCGACCAAGCGAAATCGATACTCTTCTCGGGATCAAAAACCAAGTTTTGATCCGGAGGATGACCGTGTAGATCTCAGATCTGATCTCTCTCGAACTCCTGCCTTATTTGGCGTGGATGATCGCCAAGAACCAGATCTGAAAAGTCCGAGTCTTCAAAGCTCCAAAGCTCCAACCTTTTTTAGTCTTGAGCCTTTAATCCAGCAGAGTTTCCCCTCAAAAGTTCTCCTCTCTTTAGCCTTCAACCTCTCAAANTTGGCCACCGAGCCACCTAGGAGTGGCTTGGTTTTGGCCGAGCCCTCCAGGTGTTTGCTTCTTCGTCCGTCTTCAGGTTTCGCGGTTTATCCGAACTTCATTGTTGATCTGGACTCTGATTTGGCAGTCCGGATCCTGATTTGGCAGTAAATCCGCTTTGGTGTTCGAGTTCGAGTCCGCTCCCGATCTTGTTTGATGTGGTGGACTCTACGGTTGGATGACTCGTTGATTCATCGACCCGTTAGCTTGATTGGGCACGCGATTAGATGTATTCCGTTGTTTGCGTGCCGTTCGTTAACCTCGTCGCCTCGTTAATCCGCTTCGTCGCGTCTCACTTGGCTTCGGTGTTGTGGTCTAACGATCATGCTTGGATATATCGTCCGATGGTTCGTTGGTTTGTCGAATCACCGTGTCAAGCTGTGTTAAGGGACCTATAAGCAGTTTTATACGCCTACAATCTTCACGACAACTGGTGCAAGATTTGATTCAACAACCTTCACAACCAATAACGAGAG
Source organism: Asparagus officinalis (assembly GCF_001876935.1). Classification (NCBI taxonomy): domain Eukaryota; kingdom Viridiplantae; phylum Streptophyta; class Magnoliopsida; order Asparagales; family Asparagaceae; genus Asparagus; species Asparagus officinalis. Next base: position 73,128,282 of record NC_033799.1, on the reverse strand, counting down.
TTGCAATCTGACGATTCTCACATTCCAATGAGCCAAGACGGAGATTACAAGATGACAATCTTCGTAACGCTCTAACAAAAGAGATTATAAGTCAATAATCTCTTCAATTCAAGATGTGAAGCTCACCTTTGCGTCCCAGAAGCCAGACGCGGAGCTCATGTCCACATTCCATAGAGCATAATGTAATGTTTATTACTGTGTTTTCAGCTGCTAACGCAGAGCTCAACTCTGCATCCCATTACCAGAATGCAAACTCTGTGTTTGACCTATTCAAATGTGAACTGAACGGTTCCAAAATTATTTCCCCACGATTTGAGGGGATCATTCCCCCCACTTAGGAGCAGATTAAGGGGTCGGTTACACCCCTTAGTCCCCTATAAATACCTCAAAACTCAACAAAGTTAAGGATCAACTTTTTGCATCAAAATATCGCATAAAGAGAGATCGGCATTTGTGTTCTTGGAGATCTTGGAGCGTCCTTCAGCAACAAAGGTCTTGAAGCTTAGATCTTGGCTAAAAAATCGATTTTCGGTTAAATTAATTCAACTCTTTTACAGGCATATTCTGAGACACCCGATAGTTGAGGAGGGTTTTCTCATATTAACCCTAAAATTTAAAAGAATTTTGAAAAACTCCCCGTGAATCGTTTTGTTCCGAGAGTAAGAATGGCAAACATAGAGTACTGTCGAAAATGTCGACATGGTTTATAAAACACGTATACCACAGGCATAGTTGAGGAGGATTTTCTTCAAATTTAAGATAATATCTAGGTGCCATCTAAGACATGGTGTTAGCTGATAAAAACGACGAGGGGTGCGTTAAAAAAACTGAAAGTAAGTTTAAAACCATGAAATACGCTTTGATTACTATATTTTGTAATTATAGATAGCTATAGTTTGATTAGGCTTACCAAATAGTTTACTATTAGAATTTTCTAATTATAGATGGTTTCAATTGGTGGAGGGTCTGAGGTTAGGGCTGTCCAAAATACCCGCCGGCCCGGGCCCGGCCCGGAGCCCGGCCCGGCCTCGGCCCGGAAATCCAGGCCAGGCAGGGTTCCGGGCCCGGGTCCGGGTTGCCTCAGCGACGCCCGGCCCGGGCCCGGGCCCGGCCAGGAAC
>NC_033799.1:73124571-73127089 GCF_001876935.1 Asparagus officinalis | reverse complement strand
CCGTTGTGGCCGGGCCGGGCCGGCCCGGCCCGGTAACAACGGCCAGATTGGCCCTTTGACCGTTTTGCCCCCAAAAACGGTAAAAAACGGCTATTTTGTGAGGTTATTTTGGTCATTTACCTAGGGGGCTGGTTCTATAAATAGAGGGGGGTTTTCATTTGTTTTCTTCACACCAAAAACTCATCTCTTCTCTCTTATACTCTTATACTCTCTCTTATACTCTTATACTCTCTTATTTATACTTTCTAATCCTTTCATCAAATGGCTTCCGGATCTGATTATGAAGAGCAAAACATATCTCCCGATCCTGAATTGAGTCCTCCTACTATGAGTCCTCCTACTATCAGTCCTCCTACCGAAGTTAATCCCGAATCCGGTGGCGACGAATCTGCACCAAGAGCTCCTAAACGGCCAAGATCCGATGTGTGGAATTTTTACGAGAAGATCGACGTCACCAAGGATGAACACGGTAGGATCCTCACCCAGAAGGCTAAGTGTGCTTTGTGCGGCAAGATTTTTCAAGCTCATCATAAGAGCGGCACCAACCACCTCAAACGCCATTTAGATAAACACAACAAAGGCCAGACTCCTCAAGGTGATATCCGACAATCTATGATTTCTCAATCCTCCTCTTCTGGTAGTCTCGGTAGTTGGAACTATGACGCTGCCAGAGCCAGGAAATGCGTAATCAGGTTTATCATTCTTAAAAACCTTCCTTTTAAATTAGTAGAAGATGATGAATTTGAAGATATGTTTAGAGATGGTTTTTATCCTGCATTTAAAAAAATTTCTCGTCAAACCTGTCAATGTGATATTTTAAAATATTATCAGGAGGAACAAGAAAAAATAATTTCTTATTTTAAAAATTTAAACTGTAAATTTTCTTTAACTTCTGATATTTGGACATCTAGAGCACAAACTGGATATTTATGTATCACAGCACACTGGATTGATGAAAATTGGCAAATGTTTAAAAGAGTTGTTTCTTTTATTGCAATAGAAGAGTCACATACTGGTGCTAATGTTGCAAATTTAATAATTGAAGAACTTATGAAATTAGAAATTTCAGAAAGAATATTTTCTCTTTCACTAGATAATGCAAGTAATAACAATGTAGCTGTTGATTTTATCAGATCATCTTTATCATTGCCATGTCATGGTGATCTTTTTCATATTAGGTGCATCTGTCATATTTTAAATTTAATTGTTCAAAGTGCATTTACTGAAATTAAACCCATGATAGAAAAGGTTAGAACAGTTGCTTACATGCATAGTGCTTCTGAACAAAGACTTAAAAGATAGAAACAATTTTGTAAAAGAAAAAATGTAAAACCTAGACTAATTCCAAAAGATGTTGACCATAGGTGGAATTCTACATATGCAATGTTAAGTGTAGCAATAGAATATAAAGACATTATAACTGATTTTATAAACTATTATGCTTCTAGTTCTAGTTCTGGTAGCACTTATGGAATAACTGAAGATGAATGGACAATTATATGTAATTTAAATAAAATGTTACAAGTTTTTTATGATGCTACAACGTTATTATCTGGCTGTTATTATCCAACAATTACTTTAGCTGCTTTACAAATTTTAAATATTCAAAAAAAATTTGGGAAATATCGTATGGATGCTACTTTTGGACCTATGATTTTTTAAATGGAGAGGAAATTTAATAAGTACTTTAGGCCTATTCCTCATATTTTTGGTTTGGGGGTTCTTATTGATCCATGCTTGAAGGATATTGGCCTTCGAAGTTTGTTACAATCCTTATATGGTAATCAGGTTATAGACTTAGATGATGGAACCATCCTTACTGCTACTACTCATCATTTAGTTATTAGAAATTATTTTCAAACCTTATATGATGAGTATGCAGCTAGACATGGTGTAACTACACAACAGTCTACAGCTTTGGTGATGCGAAACAGGGAAGGGGGTCTATCGGAATCAGCAATTCAATTTGAACAAAGCACCGTCTCGCAAAAATACATGATATTTAGTAGGAAATTAATTAAAGCAGTTAATGTGACCGATGGATTTTAATAAGATTTGATATGATAATCATGAACAATTCCAATCTCGAATATTTTAACTGCAATATTAATTATCATTTCGCAAGTTCTAAAATCAATATAAAAAAATTAGCAGTCACATGTTCAGTTCTCTCAACTCACAAAAATAGATTAAACAGTGAATATATGATAATAGTTTAGAGATTTAATACACATGCAATTAACTGATAATTATGAGATTAACGGAAAATTACTGAGTTGAGAGTTTACTATCCAAAATATTGAGAGAAATCCAAGACCCATTAGCATCTACAGTGAAGCCCAAGCCCATCAAAATCAACAACTCCACATACGGATCCAACTAAACCAGATCCAAAGTTTTCCTTCTCTACGTCGTTTGCGATCAAGTGAAAGAGGACGATGGCGGCTCACAGGCGAAGAACAACGGCGACTGTTCGGATGCGGCTATTGGACGACGACGAGGGCTGGAAGATGTGGGC
>NC_033799.1:73102903-73124402 GCF_001876935.1 Asparagus officinalis | reverse complement strand
GGAAGAGGAACGGGAGAGGGAGGCTTTTGGGTTCGGAGGTTGAGGAAGATGAGGGTCGAGGTTTTGTAGAGGAGGAGGAGGTGATGTTGGCGGTGCTGGAGGTTGAAGGAAAACAAAGGCAGAGAGTGGGGACTGGGGTGTTGTCGGCTGAGGGAGGGAGAAGAACAGGGAGGGGTTTTGTGAAAAGGAGAAGTGGAGTTTGCGTTGGTGGCTGGGAACTGAACAGAGAAACAAATAAAGCTTAGGGTTTCACACCCATGGTTTCACACCAATAAGCTAATATAATTTCATTTCAGTTTTTATTCCATCGTCCCTTCAATCTGATTACAGCACTCTCTTATATAGAAAAGAAAATACATTTTGAAAATCTTCTAAAATCACTCAAATCTCTCCAAATTAATTAGATCCCTCAAATCACTCTCTTGCCAAAACTGAATAACTACTAAATTCAACAACAATTCAAAATTTAAAAGTCAAATTTCAAAAACTAAGCTAATATGGGAGATTTCCAATTCTTGTTCTCATCATTCTCCCCGGGTGGGAGAAAACTCGACTCCGTCGAGTTAGCTGCAGAAGTTTGTAATCTTCAATATAGTCTGTCTGCATCTTAATCTGCCATCATATACTTTCCTGCATCTCAAATCATTAGTTAAATTGCATTGTAAATTCATCATCTAAAATATTATCAAAATTCACAGCAACTTGGGTGAATATATAGAAATGGGGGTAAGGTGAAAGAACTCTCAGAACAATAGGCTAGGGTCAGGCTTATATCAGTGGACTGCCAATAATATTGTGAACTGTTTAATCACTCAATATTGAGAATAGAAATATGACCAAATCGATAATATAAATGTTGCTATTAATTATTTCAAGGGTTGGAAAAGCTCATAAATATCATGTCAAATCTTAAACAGCTATAAAAAAAACTGTTTTGGACAAGTCCAAACCATCTAAAATATCAGCATAAACTGTTTTAAATTATGTCTTAACTCCATATCATATATTTCAACTAACAATGTATTTATTCAAATTAGATTACGGATTCCCCATTATATGATCAATGCAAAATAAAAATGATGTAAATCAACTCAATTGTTCATGATGAAATGCAGACTCAAACAATGTGATCAATGACAGATGTAAACTCAACGAAGTGTTCAATATGCATAACGTCCTCTATCAAATGGAATAATTAGGTGTTCATTCGTTAATATGCAAAACAAATTTGTCTTTCTAACAGTGATAGTGAGGAACATGCAATCACATGCGTGAAAGATGAGTGTTTTGGTGCACTTGACATGAGAGAAAGAGGAAATGAAAACACTCGTGCCACAACTTGTATCCTTAATCACTATATTTTTCCCAAAATGGATCAGTGTATGTGTGAGTGACTATCGGGACAATGCATGTGGGTTTGACATCTAATATGGTAGTTATTTCACTAGGCTCAATTTGGTATTCAACTTCCATACAGATATCCGATTGAATCGCTTTAGGACCCATATCAGGAACGTGTTGGGGATCATGTTGGTCCGGGAGGACTATGTGGGGAACATCAACAGCGTTTTCAATCACTGGAGTTGGTTCAGAAAGAGTTGGAGTTTCGATTTCAAGAACAACTTCAGGGATAACATCAGTGGACTCCGTGATCAAATGGGTAGCTTGGGGAATAGTTGGAGTGTTGTCATTGCATGAAACTTTAGTGAACTCCACAATTACAGAGGTAGTTTCAGAATGAACGAAAGTGCGTGGATTTTTAATTTTACTATACTGGAATTCCTTTGCAGAGTTAATTTCTACGGCCTGATTAACGGTTTTCTCAAGAATAGATTTTGATTCTGTCATATGCGGCTTATTAATTTTAACTGGTGGAAGGTATTCCCTTTTTAGTTCGTCAGCCATTTCTTGCCAAGTTAAAATTGGTAACTCACCACTAATATATCTTAATATTTCGAATTTGGACCAATATTGGCAGGCTGGCCCGGTGAGTTTCATTGCCGCAAACTTGACTTTTTGTGGTTCCGTCATGGCATACCAGTCAAAGTATCGATCCATGTTCTTCAGCCAATTCAAGAAAGTTTGTGGGCCGAACTTACCGTCAAAGGTTGGTGGATCAGACACTGGTTGAGGTGGGGGTCGATGAACGACGTACCCATGACCTTGCGGTGTGTATCCATAGCCTTGACTTTGTGGCGACGGAGTTGCAACACGCGCTCCTTCAAGCCTAGCAAACCTTTCGTTGGTTTCATTCTGGAAATTTGTTAAGCTCTGGGCTACGACACCCATTTGTTTTTTTACCTCATCGAATTTCTTAAGGAATTCAAAAGACATGCTGGACTCACTAACTGATTGACTTGACTCACCTAAGGTAGATCTGTGCGAGTGGTCATGCACTAACAATTAGATGAGATGAATGGTGTGCACAAACAGCTAAATGAGATGAATGCGTTTTTTTTTTATATCAAATAAAAGACTCAACTAATCTAAAAATAAAAATAAAAAAAATAAAAAAAAAATTCCTACCCTAGAACCATGCTCTGATACCAAAAATGATGCAAAACAATGTGATGCAGGTATGAAGATTAACAACAGCAATGCTTCGCCAAATCAGCGATCGATCTAGGCAGGAAGCTCAAGAATAAAGTGTAGCTTTCGATGGGTTTTAAGCAAAAGTTGCAATGTACTAAGTTCAAATCTTTGTAAATGATCCAGAAAATAAATGTAATGATTCGTTCTCTCAATACAGTTCAAAGTGTAATATTTGGATAAGTAAAAATACTTAGCAACAGATTCGCTCGCTCACTTAGTCAAACTGATTACAGCACAAATACGATCGATAGTAATATTGATAACAACATGCAAGCAATAGCAGTTCCGAAAATAATTGGGCGAAAGAAAGTTGAACCTTCGTCGGGTTGAACTGGTTCGACGGGAGGATCCTCTGGAGGTGGTTCAACGACGCCAAATATGAGGGGTGGAAGCTCTCCACCGAGGGCGGCGTAATTCGGATGGAGTGGTGTATCTGGATGGAAACGCCGGTGCCACGAACTGATTCCCAAGCTACTCTCTATGCTGTCAACGATCTGATGAGTCACACGCTCAACGTACTCGGGTACGCTCTCGAATGACTGATAATCAAACCACGGGGAAAGCTGTAAATCTACGATGCCGGTCTCTGGATCTAGCACAATTCCGTCATCAGCATCAGGATCAGCCATACACCAACGGTAAACAAAATCGGACTTTAACGATGCTTCAGCTGTCTAACAATACGAATGAACCAAAACAGATCTGAACCAACTTGGTCCGGTTCGGATCTCACCCAAAATAAACCAATCAAACAAATAGGGTCTGAATAAAGGAGTTCACCGATCTCAGTATACTCCTCTTCTTTTGTTCTGAGAAAATAGAAGAAGGTGCAGCAGAGGGAGAGGAACAGGCGGCGGCGGCGGCGCGGATGAGGGCGGCGGCGGCCTGGGCGGACGGCGACTGGTAGTGCGGTGGCGGGGCGTGCGTTTGGTTGATGTCGAGGAACGGCGACTGCTGGTCGGTCGGTCGGCCGTTTGGGGGTGCGGAGGCGTTGTGCGTCGAGGATGGCGGATGAGGTCTTGGTGGGGTTTGGATTGAAGAGGGGAAGGAGGGGTGCTGGTAAAATTTCGTGGGTTTGAAGGAATGGGTTGGGAGTGTTGCAAGACTGATGAACAGTGGCAATTTTTCTTGTAGCTTTTTTTTTCTTTAATTATCTGCCAGGAAGAAAACGAGATTACTGCTAGGGTTCCAACACCCACAATCAAGCACGATAATTTTCGTTTTATTCTTCAAATGCCTTCTTCTGATTACAGCAATTTCCTTTTAAAGAGAAAGATTCTAGTTTTGGAAATCTCAACAGAATTCTCTCTCAAAATATCAGAAACATCTAAAACGTAACTACTTGCCAAAATCTAAACCATAATTTGAAATTCAAAATCAAATTCGAAATTCAAAATGCAAAGCAAAAAATAGAATCCTAATCAATAATCTCAGGCTACTAAATCTGTCAATCAATCAGAACAGGTGAGAAAAAAATTTAGGAATCTGGTGCACAGCTGGCGCGCGACGTCCTCCTACGTTGGTAGAGACGACGGCTGAAAATCCCGTTATGCTTCCTGGATGTCCGCATTATTCGTTTCTTCGAGCTCATCCCGAAGTAAAAGTGTAAGTTTTGATAGGTATGGCAATGTAGCTGAGCTAACTGGTGGATTCTGGAACTTGGATCGTCCATTCATTTGGATGGTTTTCTGAATATAGATGAATATTTTCTGCTTCTTTAGTTAGCATGTCAAGCGAACATGTCTTAGATATTTTGCAGGTGGAAAAGTATATATGATCATTTCATAATCCTATACTTCCACGCATGGTTCGTGTACTTACTAACAATGCAGGTTCGACGTTATAGGCTTCGAATCCCCTTCAGCACAGCAGGTCGTTTGATCGACGATCACAGGACATGCTTTGGATCCGTAATATCTGTATCAAGCGGTGAATGTGGCTACGAAGATGGTGGAGGTACCGCAGAATGCGAGACGCAAGGCATCCGATCGGATGCTTGGAATTGAAGATAAATTAAAAGAATTGGGACTTAGCTAGATAGATATTAAAGAATATGATTGTATTTTTTATATCTTAGCTTAAAATTTTCAAGAATTATTGGAAATAAATGTGCTCAAATGATAGTGATATATAGGTGAGTATGGTTGGCCAACCTTAGTTGGGATTTACTTATTAATTGTGATGCGATTTAATTCCAAAATAAATTTGTATCTTGTAATTTATAGAATGATTTATTAGTTATTTAATGAAAAGAATTTGTGTTTATCATTTTTTTATTTGTAATTTATTCATTTTAAGTATTATAAAATTTATTGTTTTTATTATTTTTCTATCTTTTTTTATAATTTAAAATTTAAATAAAATTGAAAATTTTGGAAAAAATAAAAATAAAAAAAAAGAAAATCAGCCGGGCCAGCCCGGAACCCGGCCCGGTCGGGCCCGGGCCCGAGCTCGGGCCCGGGGTACCCGGGTCCGGGTCCGGGTCCCGGTTTTGCCCGGCCTGGGCCCGAATTTCCGGGCCAGGCCGGGCCGGGCCGGCCCGGATGGACAGGCCTATCTGAGGTAAAATAGGATTGTCCACGTGTCACCTTCTCTCATAGCAAAAAGAGACATTTGCCTAGACGAGGCTTTAATGACTAACCGCCAAGTTCTCTTTCTATATAAAGGAGGAGGGATATTGTGCTGTATTTAACAACAGATGCTCACACAAGAGAAATGATAGAGGCACACTCTCCACCACACCTCCAACCACACCTCCCCTCCTACTACAGTGCACCGGGGCCCACTTGATATTTAAATTTTAAATCTCAAGTGGGCCCCGATGCACTGTAGCAGGAGGGGAGGTATGGTTAGAGGTGTGGTGGAAAGTGTGCCTCTAGTGCCTCTCCTCACACAAATAGACAAGCTGAAAGGGTCATTATACTTATTATCGTTATCATAACTTTGTACCATATCTCCCATTATGCTATTTATTATTCGTCATGCCTACACGCAATCATGAAAATGTATATGCAACCAATCATTACTGTTCCAGATTTAATGCCAACTACATTCCAATTTTATGTAGCGTGGTACCCAAATGTATGCCTCGCGTCATGATGGGAGTAACCATTTCCAATGCGCAAAAAGAAGGAAGCGACTAGCTAACTAAATCTAATGGATCGTATCTACGTGGGACAAAGCTTACAGAACCCAATCATATTAAAACAATTTGCTGGACTTTTATGGATTTTTAGGATTGGCTACATAATCCTTATTCTTTGGTTCCCTTTTGTTAACGATCATCTCTCATCCATTAAGTTAATCATTAAAATTTCTTCTTTTTTTTTATCGCTTCGAATCAAATTCTATTAGGCCTATAACTTAGTTCTCTTTCTCCCGCTAACTATAATATTATCACGTTTCCTGACTGATTTGCACGCTCAAAAAAAGAACAACACATTAACCGGAAAGGTGATCTGCTCAAGCCGAATTCATTCTTACAGGAATTATACTGAACCCGGTGTGTTTAACTTTCAGTCATCTTTCTATTTTGAGAGAAAAACCAAACACATCAACTTCATGGACAACCCCCCCATCGACAAGCTCACGTGGGCTTTAGGATGATGGTCCATCCAAACTAAACATAGGTCTAGAAAGAACTAAATCACCTAGCTTTGTTTCTTCTGCTGATCACAGTGGTTTTGTATTTTTGTCCAAAGTCTATTGCAGACAAATCCTAATATATCAGGGCCACGCACTGATTTAAACTTGTACTAATAATTCATCTCATGTAATCAAAATCAACGTTTCAAGGCCTTTATAGAGATCAAATAATTTTTTAACCATTTGACACGTTATTAAAAACAGGCCGAAATCATTGGAGATTTTATTTATAGGTAGCCATGTGTGATGTATCACCATCCAACAGCGCAAATTTTCACTTCCGAACTCCAAATTTTAAAGTTGAATCTCAACTCGATATCACACATGAATTATAAAAATAAACCCTGCTAACAACAGCAGAATCCGAAACCAAGTCGGTAGACAAGTGAGCGCTGCATACCTGCACCTGCGAACTGCTGGCAACAATAGAAAGGCGTGATTCCTTTGATAGTCTTTTCCAAGGCAACAGAGAGCGTAAATTGGAGCCATAATTAGGGGGGAGAAAAGCTTTTCACCTGTTGGAAGCAGAAAAGAGCAGCTAACACCAATCAAGACTGGAGTACTTTGAGCACGGCGAGCGCACCGTCCTCGCGCTGTGGCGGGATACAAGGACGCTGTAGGCGCGCAATGCTCTGTGCACTGCACTCGTACCTGTAGCTAGCACTCAATCGAATACTTCAGTACTAAGTGGCCCTGCAATGAATTATATTGACAAGCCCAGTTTCCAGCACTTCCCATGTTGTGCTTTAGATGACAAGCAACTGATTGATCTGTTGTAAGGATGTACTACGCCATATAACACATTCATGGCTGCCAGCAATGCGAGACTACAGACCACGTTAATGCATGTGGTAGGTGCAGAGGCTACATATATAACAGATTTAAAGACTCGAAGATGGAACAAGTTATCGGTAATCTCCGTATCATAAGACTTGATAAATCACTTCCAACGATATTGATTGAGGGGCAACTTTCAAGCCTATAGTACTGCTGAAAGCACAAGGGGGCCAAAAAGGCGTGACTAAAATCCAAGAAATGCTGCGAGCAGGTACAATGCGAAACCTACAGATGAAGCTTCTGCAGGTTTTACCTTGATATCGTGACTGACTCCAATATATGAGATGTATGCATAACTTGCTGCTTATTTCACACTTTTGAATTCCATGACTATAAAAATGAAACTCTAATCCGTAGGAGGTAAACTAAAGTAGATAACAGCCTCCATAAACAGAACTACACATGAAAACTAGGGAGAAAACAGACGACAGTTTTCATACCTACACGCGGAGATAAGACTGCAGCTTGAGAGAATTGTGCAGAAGATATTTAATCAACATTTAAACGACTGCATATAAGTAACATTATAGGTTACCAAAGATGAATAGTACAATCTCAATTAATTGCTTATTGTCGCAAAGTCAGGACAACTTTATTCAGAGGAACCCACAAGAAACAGACTTTGAGGTTAATCATTGTCCTGTAAAAGAAAGAAATGATGCGACAAAGCAAGTGCAAAGAGTGAATTCATTAGGATGTGGCTCTTAGGAGTCATTTGCTTTCCTATTATCATTCACACGTAAATGAACAACTCTCCTGACCATGAAGCATTTTATCATGGGGAATCAAATTTGAAGTCAGTTAAATTTACCGATATCATAGCATCATTTGACTATAAGTGCCTACAATACAAATGGCCTTTCTGAAAATTTAAGCAAGTTATAGTTCAATGCAAATTAAACTATATCCTCCTGTAATTTAATCGCAGTCATAAGATTCAAGGGAAACCAATTATTGGACGGGAAACCACAACATCTCGGACAAAATGTTATCGCATTTGAAAATCTCCCGCATGCACCAAATATTGATGTTACAATATAGAAAAAACACTACCAAAATACTCGGAGAGGCCAAATATTGCACTCTTCACAGAGTTATGTTAGAAGAATATAAAGAAGATGGATCATTATTCCTACAAGAAAAAGGAACCTCACAGCAAATGACCAGAACTCCTTGGGCCTTGTTGAACCAGACACGCATGCATTTTCCACAGAAGAACTAATACATAAAGCATCAATCTTCAAGTTTAAGTGATGGAGAGCCATCAAATGCCAATAAGGAAGCCTCTATATCCATAAATGCTCTCTCCGATACTCTCTCACAATAACCGGCACACTTGTAGGGGGGAGCTGCAATAAAATTGAGAAACAAGCTCAAATTTGGTACTGAGAAGTTTGTCAGCAGTATTTACATAATCAAAAAGTATCGAATAAATAGAGTCAAACTTCATGTATATTTTTCATGCCGTAAAGGTATGTTAAGATACATTTATACAGCAAACCAGCTATATAGTTCATTAAATACAAACCCCCTCAGAAGGAAAATAAATATACAAAGACAAAGTTCATTCTTGTATGATTCTAATAACGGTTGTCTCATCTATTTTTGTGTATAGGAACGTCATCTCATGCAAAGAAAAACAAAGCTAAGAACAAAAAGGACTAGATCACAAAGATTACCATTTCTCTAAACAAATGCAACAAACGGTTTACATTAAATGTTTGAGTAGATGGTACAACAGGCATCTAGACATTAGAATTACAAGTTCTATACACCTTACATGCATATTTGAAGTAATGAGAAATTTTTAGAGAAAAATAAAGTATAGGCAAGACAAACAAGTTCCATAAGAGCCAGCCACAAGGTACAGCGTGGAACAGAAGGCATCTACACATTAGAATTACACGTTCTATACACCTTGCATGCATATAGTAATAAGAAAAAATTAGAGAAAACAAGGAATAAGAAAAATAAACAAGTTCCATGAGAACCATCCACAGTGTATACAAATCTGGGGCAATAACTGGAAAAGAAGAAGAAAATAACTAGGTAAACATTTTGAACAATACTGTGCATGAGAATAAATGCTGAAAACCTCCAAATTGATTTCTCCCAGCAAGATATAAGAGATGTCCAATGTAACAATATACAAATTGCATAAGCAACCTGTTCAAGTAAGAAAATAGCTATGCCTGCAAAGGAGAATACTTTGGGATTGATGCATCACTAATAGGAGTGCATGCACCAAGATAAAGGAAATTCACTATGGAAATTTTGGACCTCACTATGAACCACGTACATAAAGACTTCAAAATATTAAGTGTAGAATCCTAGTGATACTAAGATTCTGCTGCATGGACCTTTTACTAAAGCATATCAGTTCCAAGCTAAACTTAAATCATATTAAAACTTCTAGAAACTCTAAAACCTCACCTTTGTTTGAACACTAGAAACCCAAGTAAACGAATTTCTCGACACTTGATAGACTCTTCTGTAACCTTTATGTACTTAAAAGTTTAACAAATTAATGGGCCTGAAAATTAAAAAAAAATTCAAACTCCTTGTAGTTTGCATCAACTTCCGCTGGATGAAACAAACTTGACAACTGCTTTGATACATGGGTATCAACACTTACAATAGAGCAATTTGAGCTCATACAACCAACAAATAAGCTTTCAAGTTTGAACATGTTTGGTTCATGAAACTAAAGCTATATAGATTGATTTTAAATGCATACCTAAAGTAGTCACTAAACGTTAACAGATAACATAAATTCCATGAAACAGATTCAGAGTTTGAGAAAGTAGTAGAAATTACTCACCATTCCGTAATCTGTAACAATCAATGATACATAGTCAGAAGGTGTCGCATCGTAACTGTAGACAACATTTCAGAATAAGGTCTCCCAAAATGTATCTCATTAAAAAACAGGTAAATTATTTAATAGGCAAAGTAAGAAGTTACATTAAGTTTAGAAGTTGAAGATTCTCATCTTCAGCCCAATTATCCAGATGATTCAACTCTTGCCTTCCAGTGACCTTTGAAATCATATCTGGATCCCCTGTGGAATAAAAATGTAGGTTTCTTAGAAATGTCCACCAAAGCAGTGACTAAGAATGAAGAAAGATGAAGACAAACCCAAAACAAAGATGTTTAGACGTACCAAGTTCATTAGAACATATAGAATCTAGTTGCACCCTCTCATGAAATTTATATGCCTCGCAGCATATCAGAACTGGAATATGGAATGCATGAGCAACCATAGCAACACATGCTGTTCCAACTCTTGAGTAAACTGTTCCGTTTGATAAAACAGAAGAAGCCCCAAGAAAAACTCGTGTAACTTCATGCATAATATAAGAGACAGCATTTATGTGAGTGTAAGTACAGCTAAGCCCCTTTGCAAGCAACCTACGGAGTAATGCTTGTCCTTCAAGCTTTGGGCGTGAGTCAACTACCACAACACGGAACCGTCTTCCAAGATCATGAGCATATAGCAATATCATCTCGACAACAGTGGATGATCCGTAAGTGAGCAGGACATCACCATCTCTGATCTTTGTAACAGCATGCCTCACAATGACTTTATCAGCAAGTATTATTTTTTCATTTATGAACCGATCGATATCTGATTGTAGACTAGATTTTTTTTCTGATTCTGACAAGCTGTCTGGTAATTTAGCAATCCTATTCTTCAAAAACTTAATGGCATTCCCCATACTAATCGAAAGGGGCCTGCATTCGGTAAAAAATGACACATAGCTATTGATTTTTGCGGTCAAATCTCGAATAAGAAGCTTTTCTGGTGGTGTAGAATAATCTTTAATAGCTTCTTTGAATGCAAGAAGCATTGCAATGCAACGAGCATTACCACCAGAAATATCCCCTGATAGATACTGAAGCCCAACCTGATAGTTAATTGAAGTTGTCACATCAGATGAGATAAAAGAAAACTTCATTAAGTCAAGTGACATGCCAATTGTTAAATCAAGCGACACACCAGACGAACTTGAAGCTAAGGTTTATCACACTTCAAGTACAACTTATTATCATTACTCATTTAACTATTGTTTAGTATCATGCATCAAAGATCAGTGCCGACATGAAAAAATGTCTAAATTGATGGAGAAATCAACATTTGCATAATTAAATTGATCTAGCTTCAGTTGACATGTTTATTCTTTGAACATGTGTAAATGTGTGCGAATATACAACACAAATTCGATCTACTATCTTCCACTAGATCATTATTATCTAATATGTAACTACAGTGTTCCACCATGTAGCAAACTGGACACCTCTATTCATTAAAGAGTTGAGAGAATTACTAATTTTAAGAACAAGAAACTTATGTATTTTGCAACATATAGGACTAAATAACTTCAAGCCATCAAAAATTCAGTTTCTTTGTCCATATTTGTAATAAAACGAATGCCCCAGACTCTAAAAAGAAAGCCATTTGGCATTCCATATCTGCATCATCATCATCGAATTCTTTCACTAAATGTGTCACTTGTTGTAAAAAAAAAAGGTTCCGCAAAAAGATCCGACAATATGCCAACCATCAAAATAGTGACTTTCCATAGATCTTATAATGTCGAATGGCAAGCATGAAAATATAGCTCACTGTTTGTGCAACTTATATTTATGCAAATAATGAGCAATTCCAGTTTACTCATAAACGAGAATTTAAAAGAAGAGGAAAGAGGATCGAATTTCATTGTCAGAAAATAAATTGATCATTGAAATATAATATATGTGATATACATATGTTTCAACCATTCCAATGGGGGCAACGACATGATTTGTACTGCATGATGGTATGGCATCATACATATGGTTAACTGGTAATTTTCACAAAACTACCATGAGCTATTAGAAGTTTTGCAGGAAACTACTCTAAATTACTTTGAAGAAAACTACCAGATTTTTTTTTCACTATACTACCATGCTTAACTTTTGTTTGTGTAAGTTATCACGTGATAACTAATACGCATAGACCCTTTCTGGACCATTCTGCCCCAAAGTTGGGTTATATAACTACTCTCTCATCCTCATCCTCACCCCCATTAACACTGTGATGGGGCATTTTAGTCTTTTTAACTGCATTGTTAAAAGTGTTACGGATTTTCTGCTGATTTCCAGGTTCCTAGAAATTTGGTCTAACCAAAAAACTTCAGGGCAGTTTCATGCAAAACCCCAAGTTTGACATACACATGGTAACAGATAAATTGCACAAACTATGGGCAGAACTATCATGAACCATTAGAAGTTTTGCAGGAAACTACCCTAAATTACTTTGTTGGAAGAAAACTACAACAGACTTTTTCACTAAACTACCATGCCTAAAGTTTATTGGTGGAAGTTATCATGTGTTGAGCATGTGCCTTTTTTGGACGCCTTTGCCCCCAATTGAGGTACATAACTACTCTCTCATCCTCACCCCCATTGCTATTTTAGTCATTTTAACTGCATTGTCAACACTGTTAGGGGTTTTCTACTGATGTCAAAGTTTGCAGCAATTTCGTCTACTAAAAATAATTCAGGGCAGTTTCATGCATAACCTCAAATAGTTCATGGTAATTTTGTGAAATTTACCCTTCTTCAGATATCTGTTTGAACTTGACGCATGAAATGCAGAGGGATTGTATCATGGTTAAGACAAAGCAACTGCAACTCATGATTTCATGTTGATGCTTTACAATTATGACGTTTTCAAAACATTGGTATTTGGAGCAAGTTTAGAAAAGAACAGGTCTACATTTACCCAAGGCGCACATGGACATATGGACAAATAAAGGACAAGCATATCTGTTTGTGCCTGTGCTCACTTCTTATTCAAGTCAACAAGCTTCTTTATGTCTTGGCAGAAGCTACAATGGTTTCTACTCAACAATCATAATATAGTTTGAAGCTTCACTATGTTGCAAAAGCTATAGCTTCCTTTCTTTCAGTGTAGCAGGAATACTATTGCCAGGCTGAAAGTAGTATATGAGGTCTTTATCTTCCATGAAACCCATTAACTTATGCCAAAACATGCATGTGTGCATGAACGCATTTGAGAGATCACATTAACATGCATGTGTGCATGAATGCATTTGAGAGATCACATTAGAATTTCTTAATAACAAGAAAACAGTACGGCCTTATACCTTGTACACGGAAGGATGCATTGGTTCAAGCTGAAAAAACTTTGATTCCAGATCTGGAAGCTGTGTTCCATGGACATACTGAGGCAAATGCCTAAATAATTCGACTCTATTTCTGGCTTCAAATTGATTAACTACTGCACGTCGCTTAGCTTTTTCAACCCTATGTTTATCATCATACTGCATACGGGGTGGAGGGGCATCTTTCTTTCTTTCTTTTTCAGGTAAGCGGTCACCAACCTTCTTTTCAGGAGCTGTAGATGGTGCTGTCATCTGTGTTACATCTTTTTTCTGTGGTGGTTGCTTCACAGGCTTACCTTGTTTAGGAACCCCAGAGGAATTCTTTCCTTCTGCACCTATAAATGATACCATTAAAGATAAGCATCATGAGATACCCACTACATGGTATGAACATATGGATAAATTTCTTACATTAGCAGCTCAAAAATGTAAACCAGACCAAAGATGATGCACCATGAACCATTATCCCCACATAATTAAATGCTCCTAAATCAAAAATATGGTGGAAACTTCTACACGCATCGATTGTTACAGATATAAGATTTTCCCAAAACTAGAACAGACAGACAACTTGATCCACGAGTAAGAAGATGCTTTCAAACCATATAGTTTATCGTTGACATATATGTTCAACCATGCAAAATGAACAGTGTGAAACAACTTGCACATGGTTAATCACATGCCATTTAGCAGCAAGTAAATGGATTTCCCCACACCTGCTCATTTCAATTTGTTCATCATTCAATGCAGAAAGCATGCAAATGCAGATGAAGAACCAGAGATGCTAAAATTCAAATAAAATATAAAATAAAATAAATAAAATAGGTAGTTAAAACTCAAAACTACAAGGATACAAGCAAAGGATATTAAGTTTGTGTGGCTCAATTGGTCAGCATGCCAAGGTATTTACTTGAAATTCAGAAGTCAGTTTTAGAGAGTAAGCAAGCATTATATGACATGATCTCCATGTTATAAATGTTCCTAAATAAAAAAATATGGTGGAAACTTCTACACACATCAAGTGTTACAAATACAAGATTTTCCAAAACTATAACAGACAGACCAATTGAAGCATGAGTAAGAAGATGCTTTCAAATCATATAGTTTCTGGTTGACATATATGTTCCAAGTATGCAGAATGAACACTGTGAATCATCTTTCGCATGATTAATCACACGCCATTTAGCAGCAAGTATATAGATTAACCCACACCTCCCTTCATTTCTATTTATACAATGTTCATTGCAGAAAGCATGCAAATGCAGATGAGGAACCAGAGATACTAAACTTCTAATAAAATAAAATAAAATAGGTAGTCAAAACTACAAGGATACATGCAAAGGATACTAAGTTTTTGTGCCTCAATTGGACAGCATGCCGAGTATTTACTTGAAATTTCAGAATGCTGACAGTTTAGAGAGTGCGCAAGCATTATTATAGCAAGGAAAACATAGCAACAACCAAACAAAAATGAACAACAAAAGCAAACTATGCTATACAATTATAAGAACTTATGTGGAGAAGATGATTAATTACCAGCTTCCTTCGCCGCAGCTTTTGCAGCACGTTGTGCCTCCTGAAGGGCACGCCTATCAGCTCTAGTTGTCTTCTGCTTCACTGGTTTTGAACTCCCAATCCCTTCATTCTGTTTCTCAATCAATGCAGCTCCATCTTTTTCTGGAACAGAAGTACTTATTTAAAATTTGAGATTTAGAAACTTACGACAGTGATTGCATGCGACAATAATGTAGGCACATCAGAAATAGTTCTCAGCCTGTAGAGTTTTGCTCTAATAGGAATAACAAAGAGCACTTAGCTCTTCGTTCTTCAATATAAACATTTCAGATATTCTTAACTAAAAACAGCAAGCTAACATACAAATGCCTGATGTACAATACTTTATTTTGAAAGATAAATCCAAAGAAAGGTTCATTAAGCATTAGTGCCTTACTTCAAAGAGTATGCAAGTACAACTATCAACCACGTTGCACCAGATATACTGATAAAAGCAGATGCAGCTCAAAATCTATATTCAAGATAAATTTTCATCAACCACAGAAGGAGCTGTTTTCTGCTGTTTTAACTCACTTTCCAGATTTTTTTCGCAGCTAGCACTCATAGTATAAGATAAAGATCATATCATCCTAAGGTGATCCATTATGTATTGGTCAGTTCACCTTGCTATGGTCAATTCAATGCTGTTTCTGATGGAAGAATTAACATATCTAGTCATAATCCGCGGTAGACCAATACAAGAACCACCACATCACTACGTCGCAAGGGTCCTTCAATGAAACTAACTAATCAAACAACTATCTGAAAATTCTTTGTAACTTGCACTCTGAGTTAAGGGTTGACTGGATCATGAGAAATTGCAACTGTGACTGCAGATGCAACTTGGGAAAGACAGTTGCAGTTGTGGTTACAATTTGCAAAAGGCTGTTGCAATTACAGCTATTTTTTTAACTACTTCACAACTGTGATTGTATAAATGGATCATTTTTTTCTTGCAAAAAAATAGCCCAAGTAATTTCAGCCATTTTTACGAAAAGTCGACTTATTTTTCACTGCAATTCTGAGAAGACTACAATTAGTAAAATAAACAGCTATGTCTGCAACTGATTTTTTGCACATTGCAATTGCAATGACAATTTTTTTGTGAACTAAACAACCTGTTAAACGAGGTGCATGACAAACAAGTTTCTTCACGCGTTTCTTCACGCGCGAGGCATTTATCAGCGATTGAAAATACTTATTTGGCTTACAATGGTGAGGTTCTACATTTCTCAACAAAATATAGTCTAGCTCTTAACTATCTACAGTTGGCTATGATGAGGCATTATCTGTTGGCCTTTCTCTTCCAAATAGTTCAGCCATTATGTCACCTGCCCAACTAAATAAGCAGACAAAAATACACTCAGTGACCCAAAATTAAGGACCTGCCTCACACTAACGAATGAAAGGCTCAGATATTACCAAGTTTCTCTGATCAAGCTCCAGATGTGTCCTTTGTCTCTGTAAAAGACAATCTTTTGTTCATGAGGTGATGGACCTGCTCTGCAATTAATTTCCTTTTCTTTACATGCTATGTTGCTCAGTGTAATTTCTTTGCAGTTGTATTTTCTTGTTTTCTTTCTTTGTGTCCCTTTTATAAGGCTACCATTAGTTTCTCGTTGGCAAATTCTTCTCTATTTTTATGGAGATTTTGGTAGGTTACCCTTCTCCCTCTTATTTAAAACAACATTCTTTGTTATGTGCAGGTTATTCCCCTGAGTTTTTTTTTTTTTCCTAACTCACAAGTTTTTCTCTATTACGTAGATTTATATTCCTATTAAGTTGATCACTTCCTTCTATTATTTAGGTTTGCCATTGTCATGTCTAATGTGAGGGGATACACTCTCCTCCATTTTTTGCGGATGATCTCCATGTCAATAGGATATAACAAGATTTGTGTGTCTGCATAAAAGGCCGCATAAACTTGTGTGGTCCAGTTCTACATTGAACTAACCCAATGCGGAAAAAGCAATCAACTCTTGTAAGCGGGTCAAAGTGGATTACATATCTACATAGTGTCATAGACAATTACGAGCTGCCTTAAATTCAATATGTTAATCATCATATAATGCAACTAATTCAATTCAGCTTAGTATTAAAGCAACATTAAACCTAAATCTTAAATAAAAAATTTGTGGTTGTTGTTGCTCCTTGCTTTATGGAGGCACACACCTCGCCTTGCGCATCGGGCAACTCAAGGTGTTAGCACGTTGCATTTCGCCTTAATAAAAATACGTGTCGCTACCTTTTTGGTCTCCCATTCACTAACCCCTCAACTCCCCCATTTTTGCATTCAATACCCTTAGTCTAAATATGCCCGGATGGTGTATTGAACCTTTTAAGATGTAGTTAACACCTTTTACAGGTTAGTTTTCCCCACTTCCTCTTCTTTAGGTCAGCCTACCTTACAATTTCCAGGGCTATAACCCTCAAAGTGCCTGAATTTACTTACAAGGTTTTCTCAATGTAAGTAGATCCCCCTCCCAATTATTTGGACTTCTTGTTCTTTTGTTCGCTTTTGTCATTTTCATATCTAGTACAAGGGGGATCCACCTTCACTCAAGTTTCCAAGCATGATTTCTTGATACCAACCGAAATCAAAATATCAGCAAAATGTTGATGAAGCCAACACATAATCACCATTACTAAATTAATTCATTTTGAACCACGGGTTATATTCTGCAAGATCTCAATGAAATGCAATCCTAGAGGTAAAAATGAAACATACCAGTAATCCCTGGAACCGATTTCACCACAGCCGCCGTCGTAAGAACACTCTTCGCCACGCCGGCGCGCAGTATTCCCTCCGCCGACCTTCACACGCCAATCATCTCCGCCGCTACTCCCCGGCAAAGAGCTGGCCGCCCGCCCGTGGTGCCCACGCCTCCCTCCCCACCCCGACACGCGACCCGTCCTCCGAGAACTCCGATCCTGATCGAACCTCGAGCTCGCCGCGAGGAGACGCCAACAGAGAAGACTCCGTCATAGGATTGTAGCTCCCGACGGGCATCTGCGAGCTGCTGCCGTCCCTTCGGAGTGGGGTGAGGGCACGGGCACGGCACGGAGTTGTGGCGAGGCGGCGGTATCATGAACCGGAGAGAGGGAGGCGGCGGCGGAGAGGTCGCGCGGAGGAGGGGAGGCGGATGACGTGGCGGGGCCGGAGCTGATCGGGAGGGGAGAAGGGTTTTGTACCGCCGGGGTCAGCGAACCGGACCTAGGCCGAACCATGGGGTTGCTCTGGACGCGGTTAGGGCGGCGGGGATCCATTCAGGGTTTAGGGTTAGGGTTTTGATCTTTTCGGTCGATTGATTGATTGATTGATTTCTAAGGTTTTTAGGGGTCGGGGGTTTTGGGCATTGGACTGCGGACTACGAAGCGAGGAGAGGACAGGGAGGGGAGAGGGTTGAGGAATTTTTCAAAACAGCCCGAAAAAGTTTTTTACTTTTCAAAATCGACCCGTTTTTTTTATTTATTTATCAAAATCGACTCACTTTTTACCACGTTGGCTTAATGACGTTCCTAAGCAGTCGGGGTTGCCAACCCCAACTGTTTAGGACATAAAAATTTCGGGTTTAAGGGTTCTAATTGGGGTTTAACACCCTCCTAAACAGTCAGGGTTGCTAACCCCGACTGTTTAGGAACTTCATTAAGCCCACGTGGCAAAAAGTAGGTCGATTTTGATAAATAAAAAAAGATCGGGTCGATTTTAAAAAATAAAAATCTTTTTAGGGCTGTTTTGAAAATTTATTCAGAGAGGGTTAGTAATTATACGGAAAAACCCTTCATGATACGTTAAATTGCATTAGACGCAACCCTAGAAATCAATCAATCAATCAATCGACCGAAAAGATCAAAACCCGGGGTCACGAACCCGACCTGGCGAACCATGGGGTTGCTCTGGACGCGGTTAGGGCGGCGGGGATCCATTCAGGGTTTAGGGTTAGGGTTTTGATCTTTTCGGTCGATTGATTGATTGATTGATTTCTAAGGTTTTTAGGGGTCGGGGGTTTTGGGCATTGGACTGCGGACTACGAAGCGAGGAGAGGACAGGGAGGGGAGAGGGTTGAGGAATTTTTCAAAACAGCCCGAAAAAGTTTTTTACTTTTCAAAATCGACCCGTTTTTTTTATTTATTTATCAAAATCGACTCACTTTTTACCACGTTGGCTTAATGACGTTCCTAAGCAGTCGGGGTTGCCAACCCCAACTGTTTAGGACATAAAAATTTCGGGTTTAAGGGTTCTAATTGGGGTTTAACACCCTCCTAAAGGCAAAAAGTAGGTCGATTTTGATAAATAAAAAAAGATCGGGTCGATTTTAAAAAATAAAAATCTTTTTGGGGCTGTTTTGAAAATTTGTTCAGAGAGGGTTAGTAATTATACGGAAAAACCTTCATGATACGTTAAATTGCATTAGACGCAACCCTAGAAATCAATCAATCAATCAATCGACCGAAAAGATCAAAACCCGGGGTCACGAACCCGACCTGGCGAACCATGGGGTTGCTCTGGACGCGGTTAGGGCGGCGGGGATCCATTCAGGGTTTAGGGTTAGGGTTTTGATCTTTTCGGTCGATTGATTGATTGATTGATTTCTAAGGTTTTTAGGGGTCGGGGGTTTTGGGCATTGGACTGCGGACTACGAAGCGAGGAGAGGACAGGGAGGGGAGAGGGTTGAGGAATTTTTCAAAACAGCCCGAAAAAGTTTTTTACTTTTCAAAATCGACCCGTTTTTTTATTTATTTATCAAAATCGACTCACTTTTTACCACGTTGGCTTAATGACGTTCCTAAGCAGTCGGGGTTGCCAACCCCGACTGTTTAGGACATAAAATTTTCGGGTTTAAGGGTTCTAATTGGGGTTTAACACCCTCCTAAACAGTCAGGGTTGCTAACCCCGACTGTTTAGGAACTTCATTAAGCCCACGTGGCAAAAAGTAGGTCGATTTTGATAAATAAAAAAAGATCGGGTCGATTTTGAAAAATAAAAATCTTTTTGGGGCTGTTTTGAAAATTTGTTCAGAGAGGGTTAGTAATTATACGGAAAAACCCTTCATGATACGTTAAATTGCATTAGACGCAACGTTAATCTTCTCCTTTTGTCTCGGTCGTCACGATCTAATTATGAATTGCGAGTGCCTCCCACATCTTGACGTTTTAATCACATATGCTCATGTTTTGGGGTGCCAAAAAAAAAATCTCCGCCTATTAAATATCTATGTCTCAAATATGGTTACAAATATCCGATATATAGTGAAATATTAATATTGGTATCATTGGGATTTATATATTGGAGGATGTGGTTACCAATATCTAAATGTATGTTGGTCATACGATCGCGATTGTTTTAATCTTTACATTAATGGATTTGAGGTTAATTTTGATATTTCAAATATAATCAACATGTTAACGAGCTCGTTCGCTTCCATCATGTGAACTATATTTTGCTGTAATATTATCTGGTTTTCTCATGTCCGCTTTGTATCCGCATATATAACCACATGCATACGTAGTTTTAGTGGATATGGATATGAGCTTTCATTATGCAAGCATATCCACATTTGTATTCATAATTGGTAAGCAGATACGAATATCGTAAGCATCATATCGGAGCTGTATTCGAACCATTTGCACCCCTACTCACAGGCCCATTATTCAGAGAAATTATCAGGTCAAAGCTTAACCAAACCTTTGCCTGGATCATAATGTTTCCAAGTTTGCAATAGTTTCATAAGCTAAAAACATGAGGTGTTACAGCTGAGTGTTTCAATATCATGGCTACAACAAATTCATTTTGTTTCCTGTTATCAATTTGCTGGCTACAAAATCAACAGATCAATGTAACCATTGGCAACAGAGCATCAACAGCCAAAGAATATAGACTTTTAAGTGCAGTTTCATCTACAAGTAGTAACATGTGGACAGGCAAACATCCTCCCATGCATTGCACCTCGACATACAAGCTTATGCACCAGAGCATCACTGGCAAAAACACAAGCTTTCCGGTCTGAGTTTCATTTACAAAAAACAGTAAGCATAATCAGCAAACATCATCCTTCAAGTATCAGACTTTGCACACACAAGCTTTCGTCTGAAGGCATTACTACCCTACTTACATCTATTAGCAAAAGGAGTCTGGAAAGAACGTGAAGCCTTTCTCTTAACAGCAACAGCACTTATTTCCTGCCCAGTACAGTCTCTAGCCCGGTGTCCAGATTGTCCACACTTGAAACATGAGCCAGAGCCAGAGCCAGAACCGGCGCCCGAGCCCAAGCCTGAGTGTAGACAGTTTCCTCCACCGTCAGCAGAGTTTGCGGAGAATGACGATATGGTACAATCTCTAGCCCAGTGTCCAGACTTACCGCACTTGAAACACGAGCCTGAGCCTGAGCCTGAACCGGTGCCTGAGGTCGAGGAGTATAGATTGCTTCCTCCATTATCAGCACAGGAGTTGGAGGAGAATGATGATATGGTGCAATCTCTAGCCCAGTGACCTTCTTGCCCACACTTGAAGCAAGAGGAGCCAGTTCTTTCACCAGAAGATTGGCTGCTAGAATAGTTACTGTAGGTGTTCTGAGCCCGTGAAGAGAATGAAGCTTGACGAGATATAAAGCTTGGTTCACTGGACAATTTTGGCAAACTATATGATGAACACCTTACCTGCAATCATCATAGATACATACAGATACAAGAAAAAGTTAATA
>NC_033799.1:73093532-73102893 GCF_001876935.1 Asparagus officinalis | reverse complement strand
TATAAATATCTTTAAAAAAAAGTCAAGTTTATGAGGCAAAGATAAAACTTTTTAACTACTTTAGCAAATAGGGGGTTTGTTAAGATTCATAATTGAACAGGACGTGTGCATAATGAAAACTAATACAAGCAGGAGCAGCTGCTTACCGCTGAAAACAGAAATAGAATGACTGAAGCTAAAAAGGTTAAAAATATATATATTACGAATGATAAAAAAAACTATGTAAGAAAGGTGTCCATGGAGTATTAAAAGAGATACCTCAGTTGAAGCCCTTCCATGTGAAGCTAACTCTGATGATTGATTATCACACCACTCAAAGAAACCGCAACCTCCATTTTCCTGAAAACAAAAAAGTTGCATAGAGCACGTCAATATATATATTAAGTGAATTGAAATTAGAAAGAGAAAGGAGTAAAAACTGAACTTCAATCTGGTGGGGAAAAAAACATAACTATTCTATAAAAGTTAATAAGTAAAAGAAAAAGCAGTCAAGGACCCAATAGAAAATAATGGATAAAATAAAGAGCTTATGAAGGCTTTCATTTGCTGTATTCTTTGAAAAGAGAAAAGACTGCTTGTGATACATCAGTAGAAATTATCAGTATCAAAGTTTAATATTTGTTTAATATAATATCGAAAATACATCAGTAGACTTGTCCAGTTATTAAGAAATCCCTTAATTTATATTAACTGCGTAAACCGTGATCTATGCTCAATAAGGGGGATGCAAGCTGAATCGATGCAGATTTCTTTTTATTTATGCTTGTGCATGCCACTCCAGTTTCCCATAATGCAAAGATCTGCTACTTCCTGCTTCCTACAGATGATAGATCTAATCACTAACTTTATTCTCCATAAGGATGAAGTAGGCTAGCATAAAAATTGATTTGTAGAACAATGCACTTCTAACATTTTTGTGTTAAAGGCCGAGGCAAGTAGAGAATTAGAGGTCACAAAGGGGAAAAAAAAGTAGCATACACACATACACAAAATCTCATCAACTATATTGTAGGACTTACATAAGTGCTTCAGAAATGTATTATGTTTCAAAGTGGAAAGGGGATAGTTCCATATGATTTCCCAAGTTCCTCACTTGTGGATAAAGCAAGTTGCTATTGTTCTGGATTATCCAATTGAATAATTCTACGACGGATGCGGAATCTATCGTCGTATGCCGGTCCCGGCATAAGGAAACGTGGGATCTAAGTGTTAACCCTTATGTTTTGATGATGTTTTACAACCACCATTATCGGTACTAATTGCTTGTTGAGTGATATTGTAGTTAATATATATATCAAGCTTGTTAGTACCATGCATGGAGGATTGGATGGAATATGCGCTACAACAATGATATCCAAAGGAGGAGGAGGCATAGTGATGAAACAACGTTTATTCAAGAACACCAAATGCAATAAGAAGCTTCATCAAACTCAAGCTATATCAAGACTCAAAGAATTGTATTCTATGTGAGGATATTAGCTAGTTTTTATTTTCTCTCTAGTGCTAGAATGTAGGCAAGTAGTTTAGATTTCATTTGAAGCTATTGGGATATCACACACACGTTTTCATACTTATAGTTTTAAGCGTTTTCACAAAATATCATTTTTCACAAGTATGAGGACCTATTCGCAAAATTCATTTTTTAAACAATTTGTTTTAGTGTTAAAAATATTTTACAAAGTTTCACAATTTTTGGAAGTCAATTAAATATTTTACGGATTTTTTAAGAGAGTCAAAAACAGTATTTGCATGTGTATCAGTTTGCGGTCGACCGTCACGGTCAACCGCGCCTGAGTTCTTTTCTGAGTGGGCAGCAAAAACTTTCGCGGTCGACCGCCACGGGCGACCGTGAGCTCGAAAATTCCCACGGTCGACCGCTACGGTCGACCGCAGAAGTCTCTGAAAATTTTTTTAAGTTTCAAAGCTGGCTCGCGGTCGACCGCGAGAATTGTACGGTCAACCGTCGCTTATTCAAACGGTCTTTGGATTTGGGGATTAGAGTATGGGTTTAAACAGCTGTATTTTCTCCTATTTAAACCTCATATACTCCTTCCTCAAGTGTCCCAAGCTTTTGAAAAACCAGAGATCTGTTTTACTGAGAGTCAAAATTTTCAAACCTGATTTTCTCTGTTTTCAGTTTCACTTCCCAGCTTCAGTGTAATCTTTCTCATTGCCATAGGGACATTGTAAAGAGAGAGTTTTTACATCATTACTATTGTTGAGAGCTTGATCTTGTGAAGATCAACTGTGTGGGAGTGTGATCTTGTGGTGATCAACTGTGTAGTTGTGAGATCTTGTGGAGATTGTTATGTAGAAGAAGTTCCGGCTTTCAAACCGGGTTGTGTAGTGGATTCTCCTCGAGAGTGGGGAGCGGGGACGTAGGTCAGCGGGCCGAACCTCGTTAACACATCACGCGTCACTTGCATAACGATTTCTCACGCTATCTCCTTTACAGTTGTTGTTCTTTATTGTGGTGTATTGCTTACCTTATTTTTATTACACAATTATAGTCTTAAGATCCTAATCACCCCCCTCTAGGGTCCAACACTAAGAGATCGAGATGTAGAAAGAACATGAAAGCGCAAAGCCATTATGCAACAGGATAATACAATATTTACGAGGTTCGGCCTAAAGCTCTGGCTTACGTCCTCGGATGATGGAGAGATAATCACTATGAAAAATAGACAAGTGCGATTTGCGAGGACTCAAACTCTCTAATCCTCACTCTTTTCTCTCTATTTTTCTCTCACACACTCTCTTTTTGTTTTTCATACTCTCATCAAATGCAACAATCCCTTTATATATGATTGTTCTTTGACTTACTTAGCAAATGCATAATTATTAGTAACTCTAAATGTCTTAATACAATTCTCTATTAACTCTCCAAGTCAACATTGGATTAAGACACATTAACACTAACAAACTCCACATAAGCTTAATTCGCATTCTCACCACGAAGTATACTCTTTGGTGCTTCTCTCCTCAAGGCATCCTAAATTGGAACAATTGGTATTTGAGCTTCCAGTGGAGATTGAGCAGATATGGAGTTGAAGTTCAAGATGGAGAAGTTCAACAGCAAGGGGAATTTCTCCTTGTGGCAATGGAGGGTGAGGCGTTCCAGGAGGGAGCGCGGTGAGTACCCCATCCAGGCTATCTTGAGGAGATAAGAACCAAAGAGTACTTGGTGGTGAGAATGAGAATTAAGTCAAGGTGGAGTTTGTTGGTGTTAATGTGCCTTAATTCAATGTTGACTTGGAAAGTTAAGAGAGAACTGTACTAAGACATTAATAGTTGCATGTAATTGCGCATTTACTAAGTCAAAGAGCAATCTTATATGAAGGGATTGTTGCTTTTGATGAGAGCATGAAAAACAAAGTGTGAGAGAAATGAAAGAGGTGGGAAAATAAACAGAAAAGAATGTGAATATTAGAGAGTTTGAGTCCTTGTACTTGTCTATTTTTAATAGTGATTATCTCTCCACGATCCAAGGACGTAGGCTAGAGCTTTGGACCAAATATTGTAAATATTCTCTTGTCTTGTTGCATTGTGATTTTGTGATCTTACGATTATGTGTGTCTGGACAGTGTACGATGGTAGATTTCGCATTCGTCATAGAGAGATTAGCAATGTTATAGAAGGCACTAGGTAGATCAGGCGTTTGAGCTAGTACCTAGATGCCTAGGCATATGCCTAGGTGGCGTTTAGGCGCTTAGCTATTTTTTAAATTATTTAATTATAATAACTAATAAAAATATGTATTAAATTCATATAAATTTGCAAAAAAAAATGATAGCAATCTTAGATCCATAATAAACCATGCATACTCAAATACTAAATAGCCAAAATAATAACTAACAATATTATAGACAATGCTAGGAGGCCTAGGCGTTGGACCCGACGCCTAGAGCCTAGTAGGTTTTCTTTTTTTAATTTTTAATTACAATAATTGATACTAAATATCAATGTTATAGAAAGCCTAGGTGTCGAACTATTGTATAGGTCGGAGGAGGTATTGGAGATGTTCATATTTAGAGGTTAAAGGAGTTTGAAAGATGTTGGAGGACGTAGAGGCTGCAACATAAAAAATTACAATCAATGCCTAAATGATGTAGTCCATGTAAGCAGACAATACTCCCCTAAACACTCTCAAAATATAGGTGGGCATCCTAGATACTGCCCAGGTGCTAATTAGGCGGCTTAGGTACCACATAGGTCTAGACGTACACCTAGACGAACTAGGCGAAAACTTTTTAAAACAGTGAAGATTAGTCAACCAGATAATCCACAATATATACAATGATGTTATCATTGTTATGTTTTGATATACATGATACCAAATTCACCCAAGTATTCTAGAAACTACGTAATTTAAATATTTGGATGACCAACTTATACACTGATTGTGATGTCAAGCAGTGATATAGGACAACATACCCATAATGTTGTAATTCTTGATATACGTCATAGGAGACGCGGCATTTATGAATTAACCCTGCATACCTTTATCCAAAATATGTCAACCCCTACTTGCAACTGTTCATTGATGCCTCGTTATTGTCTATGTATTCAAGGTTTTTACATGAAAATCACCTTAACTTTTGCCCAAGTTGCAACTTACCACCATAGTTTTTTTAATGTAAGCCACCTTAGTTTGCTTACATGTTCTTAATGTGAACACTTTTTGATATTTTCTGTTAAAAAATCTAAAGTTCCTATTATACCCCCGATCTAACCCCAAACGAAAAAAGAAGAGGAAGGGGAGAGGAAGGAAGTTGGCGGCATTGTTATCGAGGCGCGTGCCCCGGGCGCGGGGCGCTGCAGGTTGGAACAATTGCACCCCGCACCAGAGGTCGGGCACTGCACGCACACGAGGCGCACGCCTCGCGCGCGACTCGTGTGCGCCTCATGTGTGTTTGCCCCTTGCATCATGTAATAGACTCTTTTTTCTTTTTTTTAATAATTTACATATTACATATTTACATCACGTAATAGACTCTTTCTTGCTAGTAGCTAATCCATTCTTCATCTTTTCATGTTTAACCTATAAAAAGAAAACAATAATTAGTAATTTAGTATACTTGTTTGCTAATTTTCATGTTTAACCTATAAAAAGAAAACAATAATTAGTAATTTAGTATACTTGTTTGCTAATTATAACTTTCTTCTCTAATTAGCATGCTAAGAAAACAATAATTAGTAATTTAGTATACTTGTTTGCTAATTATAACTTTCTTCTCTAATTAGCATGCTAACTAGAAAATTATGAACATGTAAATATATAATTATTACTTCCATTCTCCATCTTTTCATGCTAACTAGCAAATAGCATTTAAGAATGCTAACTAGAAAATTATAAACAGACATGTTTTTTTAATAACTTAATTGTTACTTAAAAATACTTATATCATATTTTAAATAAAAATACATATTTCTTATTTGTTTCTTGCTTGTTTTGTTTCATAGACTTTTGCTTATGTTGGAGATTATCTTATATTGTGATTTGTAGAAACTAACAAACTTCTCTGTGTTATCCATGCTAATTAAGACTCTTTCGTGATTTAGTAAGTGAAATTATATTTCTTGGTCTTTTTATGTGACAATTTATAAACATGTTGCTTATATGTTTCTTTGTCTTATGTTGGAAAATATTAATTTGAGTTGTGCGCCTCAATTCAGTGAGGCGCGCGCATCGTTGTGCGCCTTGCGCATGGTGCACTTAAGGGACCTTTGCGTCCCGCATTGCGCCTTGCGCCTCGATAACATTGGTTGGCGGTGATGGGATCAGTGGTAGGAGAGGAGGGAGGAGGTTAGCGGCAAGAGCGGAGAGAGAGGAGGGGTTGAAGGAGGAGAGGAAGGAGGTGAGCAGGGTGAGAATATAGGAGGATGAGTGGAGGGAGGTTAGAGGTAAAGGGGGAGAAGGGAGTGAGTTAGGGTTTGGAGAAACCATAGAGGTGGAGGAAATGGTGGAAGAGTTGGAGGAGGATAGGGAGGGGGAGAGGAGAAGGGAAGAGGGGGAGGAGAGGAGGGAAGAGATTAGTGTTAGGAGAAACCCTAGAGGTGGAGGAGATGGTGAAGAAGGTGGAGGACGACGGAGAGAGGGAGAGAAGAGGGAAGAAAGGAGGTGAAGGAGGACGTGGGAGGTGGGGAGAGAGGAGGCAAGAGAGGAGATGGAGAGAGAAGGGTAAAATGGGATTTTTTTTTTTAATTTTTTGAGTTGAATAGTAGAATTGGTGTGACACTGATAACAAGTAAGCAAACTAAGGTGGCTTACTTAAAAAAAAACTAAGGTGGTAAGTCATAATTTGGGCAAAAGTTAAAGTGGTTTTCATTTAAATACCTCATGTATTTAACCTTGCTAATCACAACTCTTGGAAGAATCTTATTGCCTCAAGCAAGAGAAATTGATAATGGAAACGAGCAATTAGACTATGATGCACATAAATTTCCTAAAGAAGAAGCTGATTTGTAGCTTTTAGCAAACCCTTCGACTTGATGTAATAAGAGGGACATTTCATTGCTTGGATGAAATTTGACAGCTGACTAGAATTTCATCAATTGGACCTAAAAATGTAGTCCTTAATTAAAAGACTAAATCTCCACTCAGTAACCACCAAATCTGCTGTCTGAGCCAGTTGGGTACGATGCACAAACCTGCTTCCAAATAGATCTACGTCTAACACATAGAATCCCCTCCATTGGCATTGATAATTTTATTATTTTATCATTGATAGAGTAATATCATGGCCCGCGTAAGACATAAATCCCTAATTGATTAATAAGATCAGAGTTTTTCCCCCCTCTTTGAACACTTGAGCTAACTTGAGCAGTCCTCAACCACTGTAACGCTATTATTCCTTGATCCATCAAACTGTGTTTGATTCATCCTTTTCACGAGGGCTCTCAAGATGAAATTCACTCCACAACTGCCTTACTTTTAACCTGGATGTTCATTTACGAAACCATTTTAATACTTTTCCATACCGATGTCACTGCCTGCAACATTTGTCATGAAGAACTTCATTTGTTTGCTTATCGGAACAAGGCATACTTCTCCAAGAAGACAGAAGTGTTGATTGATTGAGATAAAGCTGCTCATTTGGATGAACCGATTTGATGCATTATAAGACCATCTGAAGTGTGATCTATGGAGACTGGAGCCCGAATAATTCAAGGCAAGACCTCAGATTATTATAAAGTCAGGGCATGTCACACACACACAAAAACATGTAAAAGGTCCTTCTCCATATTGGGCCTTGGCGACATCTTCGCAACTTGACAACTCTTCTGTAAACTCTAATCATTAAGTAAACTAATCGTTTTCTGAGCGTAAACTTCCAAATTTTAGTACATGATAAAAATGGAATCAGATTTTTCACGCAGCAGTTTAAAGGGTTTAGGATTATACAGTAGCTGGCCATTAAAAACATAATATGCACAAGTATTTATTACTAAGTTTCAGTTATCCATCTGTCCTCAGCGTCCACAATTCCATTTTGAAGCTCATGAAAACTGAATACTAGACAAACAACACTGCTATTTGGCTCGCGCTTTAACGCGCGAGCCAACTCGCACCTTGCGCGTTAAAGCGCGAGCCAAAAAGCGTTTTCCCTAGACAAACAACAAACATTCGGTTTGCTTCTCTAATGATTTCACCAAATGCATGTAATCCAATCACAAATAGTTCAAAACCCACTCATTCTACACAAACTTATAGAGTAAACAGGTAAGCCCACTAATGCGGTATCCACTGACTTCACACAAAAAGAGAATAATGAGATTCTAAGAGTTACACTAAAAACACCCGAAGCTCTCTTTCCGGCAAATTAACGGACACCTACTAAGCAGACGGGCTTCAAACTCAACCAACAATCGAGAAACAAAAAATTTACCTCTCTCAAAGGACACCTGTAGAATCTCCTCCCGGGATTCTTCGGCCGTGTTCGAGGCTCGAACCAAAAGAGCACCCGGATCCACAAGGCACCGCTTCTCCGCACCGCCCATCCTCTCCGGGCCCACACCACCCACCACCAGCAGCAGCAGCAGCAGTACAAATACCTCGCCCAAATCTGCCCAGTCCTCCACACTTAAAAGACACCTCTCCAAACTTCCCCGCCGCCGCTCGCCTGCCGCCTCCGCCTCCGGCGATGTGAAGAAGAGCTGTAGTCTCCTTCGATTTTTCTGCTGCTGCTGCTGCCAGAGGGCGCTTTCGGCTGCCTCTGAGGGGCGGCGGCGTAGGATCCTCGACTCGACGTGCTGCCTCCATCGACGAGACGAAGGTGGCGCGCCTGCCGGCTGGGCGACGGGCCGAGGGGCGAGAGCGGAGGAGTCTTTGCGCTTGTTCTTGAGGCGACCTAGGGCATTGGCTTCGACTGCTTCGAGAGAGAGATGAAGGTTGCGATCTTGGTCGTCCCTCTATCTCGATCACCTCCGCCATCTCTCTCGGTTTCGATGGATCGCTTTCTGATGGATTTTTGCCTTGAAAGTTCTCACTTTGATTTTGCCGCCATTAAAGAACTTCGAAATTTTGGGCGTGGGAGGTTTGCCGCCTTATTTTTATTAAGAGGCTGAGAAGGAATTCTTTCGTACGAAGGGCCAAGCCCACTTAGGGGGTGTTTGTTTTGATTTTTTTTTTGGGATTTCAAAATGGGATTTGAAATCCATAAATGATGTGGCTTTTAGGATTTGAAATCCATAAATGGGGTTGTGTTTGTTTCAACAATATTTTGGGATTAGGAATGCTAAAACTTGTAATATTTTGTATATATTATATTATATATATATATATATATAATACAATATATATATATATATATATATATTATATTATATATATATATATTAAATTATATATATATATAGATGTATTATATTAAATATTATATTATTATAATATTATATATAATATATTAATCTTATATTAATCTTATATTATAAGCATTAATACATCAATATCCAACCCACATCCTCTCTCAAGTGTAGAATTTCACAAATGCCTAAATATAATAGTTTTTAATATTTTGGGATTTGATATCCCAAAATTGGTTTTGAAACAAACAAAGTTATCGATTTCTAAAACCTTATATCCCAAAAAAAAGATGGAAACAAGAGAGAGGATTTCACAAATCCTAATAAAATATTATTGTTTTATAATTTAGGGATTCAATATCCCAAAAAAAAAGTGAAACAAACAAAGTTATGGATTTTTAAAACCACAAAAAAGCACTTTTTACATCCCAAAACTATCATATCCCAAAAAAAAAGCAAAACAAACACCCCCTTAATATGTTTAATTGGATGTTGTATAGGCCTTCAATCTTACCACGTTAGGCCTGAAATAAAACATTTATGACAAATGCAAATT
>NC_033799.1:73092473-73093522 GCF_001876935.1 Asparagus officinalis | reverse complement strand
AATATTTATTTTATATCCAAATTCAAGGCTCTAGATATTATTTCCCTATGAAATCATTTGCTCAATTGCAGAATTTCCACTTGAAGGTTTGAAGGAATAGTTGTATACGAATTTTAATAAATTTTGACCGAGCCTAGCTAAGATATCCCCGATTTGGAACCAAACCTACCGAGTTAAATTGATTTGGACAATATTTATTTTATATCCAAATTCAAGGCTCTAGATATTATTTCCCTATGAAATCATTTGCTCAATTGCAGAATTTCCACTTGAAGGTTTGAAGGAATAGTTGTATACGAATTTTAATAAATTTTGACCGAGCCTAGCTAAGATATCCCCGATTTGGAACCAAACCTACCGAGTTAAATTGATTTGGACAAAATTGATTTGGATACCCTGTGTTTGGCGGTTTCAAAATAGGATTTGGTTTGAACTAGTTTTTGCTTAACTAGGCTGAAATAAAACTAGTGTATAGGTCAGAATTTGAACTAAAGAAACTTGGTTCAACTTTGGTCCAATATTTCCAAGGCCAAGATTGTGCCCA
Organism: Asparagus officinalis; assembly: GCF_001876935.1. Lineage (NCBI taxonomy): Eukaryota > Viridiplantae > Streptophyta > Magnoliopsida > Asparagales > Asparagaceae > Asparagus > Asparagus officinalis. The sequence goes on along the minus strand of NC_033799.1, from coordinate 73,092,978 downwards.
CTAAAACTGGGCCAGATTGTTTTTTTCTTATTCAGACCAGAATTGTTCCTTATAGGGACTGGTCCCCAAAATAAGTATAGTTAAACAAATATGTTACTTGGATGAAGAAAAAAAGGGGGTTTTACATCAAAACCACATTGACTTATATCCAAATTGGTACTAACCACATTTAACTATTTTTTATCAAAACCACATTTGCTTGCATACATCTTCACAATTGATACTTATAGAAAGAGAGAGAGAGAGAGAGAGAGAGAGAGAGAGAGCTTATGTCAACTTAAGTTGACATCCACCAAACTTCTTAACCATTAGATATTTCCTAGGGATCCTTGCATGATATGAAGTGACTTTTTATATATATATATATATAGATATATATATATATATATATGAGTGGATATAAAGTTTGGTGGACAAAGGGCTCTTGTCAACTTAAGTTGACATAAGTTCTCCTCAGTGTTGTAAATAGCGGCCAATAGCGGGGCTATAGCGGCGCGAATAGCGG
>NC_033799.1:73087553-73092391 GCF_001876935.1 Asparagus officinalis | reverse complement strand
TATATATATATATAGGCTAAATACTCATATTGGTATTTTAATTCCACCCTATTTACCAAGAAGGTATTTTAATTAGGCAAACATATTTTAAGGCATTTTAATTGATTCAACTTACCAACAAGACTCTTTTCTCGTCGGCAACCAGTTTTCCGGCGAGAGTTCATCACGTGCGTGGTACGTGATAACTTAAACTGTTTTTTAGCTGCTGATGTGGCACAGATTTTCTGACGTGGAAAAAACAGTTGGGAGAATAAAAGAGGGGATTCAAGCTGAGATTGGGTGAGATTGGAAACTAGTGTTTATCAAATTGGGGCATTCAAGCTGAGATTGAGCGTGGAAGAGAAGATATTATGTCATCGTCATCAAGTTCAAAATCTCATTCTAAAGCAAGTAGGGTCAGTGGAAAATTGGGATCGCATGTAAGTATTAATCATGGTTTGAATGCTTTGACAAGTATTAGAAGGTGGAATGAGGAAGCAAGGATGGTTATCATGAAAATTTGTAAGTGTGGAATGGATTGTGGGTATTATACATCATTTACAGATAAAAATCCTGGGAGAAGGTTTTATAAATGTTAGAATCCTAATGGTGGCTGTGGAATGTGGGAATGGTTTGATAAATATGTGTGCAATGTGTCTTCTACTCTATTTCCTATTCTACGAGATAAAATACTTAACTTGAGGAGTGACTTGAAGCTCGGTGATAGGCAGATTCAAAGAGTTGAGGCTGAAGTGAAGGCTTGCCATGTTGAAAATGCCAAGTTTAGAGACTAGCTCCAGGTTTTATGTGATGAGAACGCTTGCTCTATGGAAGAAATATCAAAATTGACAGATGTGAGATTCAGATTAGAGGGTTTGCTTCAATTGGAGAAGAGGAGGATGATGTTGTTCAAGAGAGGAAGTTTGATATCACTTTTGTTTGTAGTAGTTTTTATTTACGTGTTTTTTTTTTGTTTATGAACATGGACATGTAATGTTTAAGAGCAAATTGTATGAATTATTGAATTTAATGAGAAGAAGCATTGAACATGAAGATCTGTCACCGTTTAAGAGAAAATTTTGGCATGGTATACCCTGTTTTCATGAATTTTCTTTGTGAGTAAACCTGTACAATATAGTTTTCCTGTGACAAAGCATACTCACAAGTTTAAGTTCATGCCTAGAAGCCCATGTTCACATTGCACAATCAACATACTAATCAGTAACCACAAGTTGTGTAGAAATACACATTGTAAAATGAACATAACCAGCTGTCTAAAAATCACAATAGATAGCTGATCCCCATCAAACACCGATGATGGAAGTTACAATCTGACGACTTCCAGAAGGCTACAATTTGAAGACTTTCACGTGGATTGATGAAGGTTACAGTCTGACGACTCTCACATATCAAAGAGCTAAAGCAAAGATTACAAAACGACGATCTTTGCAACGCTTTGACAGAAATAGACTACAAGTCGACGGTCTCTTCAAATCAAGATGTGGAAGTCCTCCCCACGTACCAGCATCAAGATACGCCGCGTTCATAGCCACGAACGCAGCTCAAACGCAGCTCCAAAAGCTGCAAACGCAGCTCAAACGCAGCTCCAAAAGCTGCAAACGCAGCTCAGATGCAGGTTCCAACGCCGCAAACGCAGCTCCAAAGGCCGCCAACGCAGCTCAGATTCGACCGCCAACGTAGCTTCCAAATCGCTGTAAACGCAGCCTTCAAACGCTGTAAACGTAGGTCACATCCAGCTCCAAACGCAGCTCAGATCCGCTGCCAAACGCAGCTCAGATCCGCTGCCAAACGCAGCTCTTAAATCGCTGCAAATGAGCATCCAAACGCTGCGTCCGAGCTTCCAGATGCTGCGTTCAAGCTTTTAGGCATTGCGTTTGGACACAGAATTCATGCCAGAACGCGGGCATGCGTTTGACTCGTTCAAACACGAGCTAAACGGTTTCAAAACCGTTTTCCCATGATCTGAGGAGATCACAACTCTACTCAAGAGTGATTTAAGGGGCGGTTACATCCCATTAGCCCCACTTAGGAGCGAAATAAGGAGGTGGTTACACCCCTTAATCCCCTAAAAATAACTGAAAATCAATTCAGTTCAGGGGGGTGGTCTGTTGGAACTTCTTGACAGCGAAAAGAGGATCCTTCATCCTTCGGTTGGAGCTTTGGAGATCAGCAACAAGATCTTCTTCATCCTTGGCTTATAACCGACTTTCGGTTAAATCAACTCTTTCATAGAGTTTTAAACTCGTTCAGAGTTCTCCACAATGTCAAATCGTGAGGAGAAGACCACGTTCCAGTAAAACAAGACATCAGATCGTCAACGGGGAGCAAATTCGACGCAAGCATTCGAAGGAGGCATTCCATCGCCACCGTGAAGAACCCAGAATTAAACAAAGGGGAGAATCCAAATCATTCTCCTCTCTTTTGTAATCAGGAAATCCAATTGTAACTGAGATTAAAGGAATACAAATCAATTTTCCTTCATTTCTTTTTACTACAAATTTTCCCACAAACACCAAATTTTCATGATCACCGTCAGTTTAACTATTTGCACATAGTCACATTGCACAAGAGTATGTGTTTGTCGTGTTTACAGTCACCATCAACAAGTTAAAAGTCATTCAACTACATAAAGTCTATATATTACCAAAAGCTAAACTATAATTACATATAATTACAACCCACTATTATGTGCACATGAAGCATGTGTATGCTCCTCTTGGTGTACATCCTGGATTGAAATTAGAGTTGAATCTTGTATGATTGTTGCTTGAGAGGCACTTGGATCTCTATAAGCTATTTCACCATGATCACCATGCCATAGGCCAAAACCCTCTGGCATAATGACTTCATAACAAATTCATATATCAGTAGGAATCTATATGAAAACTTGGTGTACAAGAGTATGTATTGTTCATTACCTCTATCCATTTCTCTTCTATTTATGAAAACTTGAGATGGTGGAAGAGGGTTAGTTTGACTAAGCTCTTCAATGGAATTGTTAGGTCTTGTTTTGCTCCCCTTTGGTCTTCCTCTTTTCTTCCTTCCACTTTTGCCTTCATCGAGAACTTGAGATTGATTTTCCTAGAAGTAAATCAATGGAGAAGTTAGATAATACGATTGCATATGAGATTATTAAAATATCTAAATAATTATCATTTTAATACATGTTGATGTGTTGGCCTTGGAGGATGTATTGCTGCATCAGAACAACTGGGTCTTATATGCCCTGTTCTATGACAATGGCTACACTTTTGTGTTAATCCCTACCTTGATGACCTAGAAGGATGCTTGGAACCTTCAGATGAGTCTCTCCTCCTAGCAATTTTGGGTCTCCCCTTTGGCCTTCTAACAATATTTGGGGGTAACACCATTCCCTCTTCCTCTGTATCCCAATAATTACTCCCTTGTAATGGATTCAACATTCCTCCATAGGCAATCAAATAGTTTTCTTGAGAATACATCTCTGATAGGTACATTTCAGGTTTTCTTCTCATAAGCAAGATAGCACTAACTGCATGTATGCATGGAATTCCTGTCAAGTCCCAAATCCTACATGTACATGTCATATTTTTCAAATCTACTGCATGACTTTGCCCTCTATGGATTATCTCAAAACCAGTTTCATTTACATCGTCATTCCAATGGGCACGACAATGAACTTGCTCCTTATATGCTTCTTTCAACTTCATATGAATTCTAGGTGCAACTCCCCCCACAAATTTCCCTATGAGTTTCTTTTTCTCTTGCATTCTATCCATTATAGATAATCTAATATCCGCTAACATGGACACTATAGGTTTATATCTTGCAAATGATGTATAATACCTACAATCCATTCCACACTTACAGATTTCATGCCAACCATCATTGCTTCCTCATTCCACCTTCTAATACCTGCCAAAGCATTCAAACCATGATTAATACTTACATACGATCCCAATTTTCCACTGACCCTACTTGCTTTAAAACGAGAGCTTGAACTTGATGACGACGATATAATATCTTTTCTTCCACGCTCAATCTCAGCTTGAATGCCCCAATTTGATAAACCCTATTTTCCAATCTCACCCAATCTCAGCTTGAATCCCCTCTTTTTATTCTCCCAACTGTTCCATCCATGTTAAAAAATCTGTACCACATCAGTAGCTAAAAAACAGTTTAAGTCATCACGTGCGACACACGTGATGAGCTCTCGCCGAAAAACTGGTCGCCGACGAGAGAAATGGCCTTGTTGGTAAGTTGAATCAATTAAAATGCCTTAAAATAGGTTTGCCTAATTAAAATACCTTTTTGGTAAATAGGGTGGTATTAAAATACCAATATGAGTATTTAGCCTATATATATATATGACGGGCAAAATTTTAAAACAGATCCATTTGCAAAAATATTCCTAAGGTGACGTCTTAGATAATCATCTAAGGACGCGGCCTAAAGTCACATGATTGAGCTACATTGTGGATGATCTGCTCCGTTGAACTTGATCTACATATTCTAAAACCCCAACACATCAAGTTTGGGGTGAACCCATCGTCGTTTGATCCTCCGTTGATCCATGTGAAAAGTTCTATTCATTCGAAATCGTTAAAATTGATATGAGTGGATGAAGGGTCAAACGACGACGGGTTCACCCCAAACTTAGTGTGTTGGGTTTTAAAATATGTAGATCAAGTTCTACGGAACGGATCATCCAAAATGTAGCTCAATCATGTGATTTTAGGCCACGTCCTTAGATGATTATCTAAGGCGTCACCTTAGGAACACTTCCTCTCAGTCTCTCTACTCTCTCTCTCACGTCATCTGCTCTCTCATCCGTGGACGTCTTCTCTCGTCGTCTCTCT
>NC_033799.1:73055053-73085053 GCF_001876935.1 Asparagus officinalis | reverse complement strand
CTCGATGTTCCTGCTTCGATATGAAATAAGAACAGAAGTGAATATCTCAGCGAGGTGAGATATACACTCTTCGTGATATCAAATCTAGATCTGAATATCGAGAGAACGACAAGTAATGACAAATACACAGAAAACAATATCCAAAGTAAATGAGGCGAGAGATATATGTGGTTCGACAAACTTACCTACGTCCATGGGAGGGGTGAAAGAGAGATTCCACTATGATGGAGAACATCGACGACTTGCACAACCCACAAGTTCGTCCCAATGATGAGGCTTTGATTTTACCCAAGAGAAGATGACATCTTTCTTGTACAATCTCTCCAAGCACTCTTTCTTTTCTCTCATCAAGATCTCACCTTTTTCAGATCTAAAAAACTCTTATTTTTCTCTGAAAAACCGCCCCTCTACTCTACAAAAAACCCTAGGAACGAAGTTCCTATTGTCTCGCACGCCGAGACACCCTGAGGTGTCTCACGCTCATAATTATTCACCTCGTATATTATTTGATAAACCTCAAATTTTAGACGAATACCAGAAGAACACCGCGAACATCACAAGAGAGATCTGAAATACCAAACTAGGCCAAAAAACCAGCTGCACCATTATACAATGGCTGCCTACGTACCCTCTGACCGGGATCAAGCTAATCGTAATTCTGCATATTGTTCTCCATATAGTCTCCACCTCACCCCATCACCGCCTCGAAGGGCTATGCCCTCTTGGGCAGATCAACACGAGCTAATATAAAGCAAGTCCAAGTAATGTTGAAACTTGCTACATGTCACCACTTTGGTCAACATGTCTGCGGGATTCTTATTTGTGTGCACCTTCATGAGAGAAATATCACCTTCCTCTATAACATCCCATACAAAATGATAACTGATGTCGATATGCTTGGTACGGGCATGATGAACTTGATTTTTAGCCAAATAAATCGCACTCTGGCTATCGCACCACAAGTTCACACACTGCTGCTCAATTCCCAAATCATCTAGAAGACCCCATAACCGCAATGCTTCATTCACTCCCTCTGCCATGACCATGTACTCTTCCCCTGTTGTAGAAAATGTCACTGTAGCATGTAACATCGATTGCCAACTAACTAGAGCACCATGTATTCTGAACACATAACTAGTAGTAGATCGTCATCTGTCTAGATCACTCGCATAATCTGAGTCTACAAATCCATCAATCTAACACGTATCTCCACTAAAACACAAACCCGTATCAACGGTACCCTTCAAGTACCTCAGGACCTATTTTACTACTTCCCAATATGTATTTCCCAGATTCGCCATGAACCTACTGACAACACTGACTGCCTGTGAAATATTTGAATGTGTACACACCATTGTGTACATCAAACTGCCAACTACGCTAGCATAAGGTACACGTTTCATGTGTGCCTTCTCTTTTGCTGTAGTGGGTGATTGTTTACCTGAGAGACTAAAATGTGGAGTCAATGGAGTCACCACTGACTTAGCACTTTACATCCCAAACCTTGCGATAACCCACTCAATGTAGCCCTTTTGACTCAAGAACAATTGCTGATTCGCCCACTCTCTTCTAATCTCTATACCCAGTATTTTCTTAGCAGCACTCATGTCCTTCATCTTAAACTCTTTACTAAGTTAAGATTTTAACCTATCTATCTCCACCTTACTTCTCGAAGCAATAAGCATGTCATCCACATACAAAAGAAGATAGATATAATCACATCCAGAAGCTTTCAAATATAAACACAACAGTCATAATCACTTCTAGAAAACTCATGCTTCAGCATGAATGAGTCAAATCGCTTGTACCACTGCCGAGAAGATTGTTTCAATCCATAGAATGATTTCCTCAAGCGACATACCTGATGCTCCTCATCCTCATCCTTATAATCTTCAAGCTAATGCATATAGATTTCCTCCTCCATGTCTCCATGCAAGAGGGCCATTTTGACATCAAGTTGTTCCAGCTCAAGATCACCATGAGCAACAATACTCAATAGCACCCGAATAGAAGTGTGTTTCACCACCGGAGAAAAAATCTCATTGTAATACACACCCTCTCTTTGTACAAACCCCTTAGCCACTAGTCTAGCCTTATACCTTGTACCGGCGAGCTCGGAAGGATCCTCCTTTCTCTTGTACACCCACTTACAACCAATAGATTTCCTCCCTACGGGAAATGGAACTATCTCTCATGTTTGGTTCTTCCGGAGATGTTCCATCCCTTCCTCCATCGCATCCAACCAACTCTCACTATCCTTGTCCCGGATAGCTTCTTTGAAGGCGACCGGCTCATCATCCTCCACCGAGAGTGCATACTCAATCAAATTTACCTATCTATAGTGCTTCATAGGCTGATCTGACCCCAGCTTCTGAACCTGCTCATATGCTCGCCTTGGCCTAGTGGAAGCCAAACTGTCTTCGAGCTGCTGTTGTTGTAGTGTATGTACATTTTCTTGCTGAACCTCCTCCTGTTCAAGCTCATCATCACTCCTTTCTCGAGTGTCTCCATGATCCTCCTCTTAAACATGACTAGAATCTGGTTGGTCCTTAGGTTCTATGTCAATCACCTGAGACTTTGAAGTCCCAACAGTCTCAACACTATCATTCTCGAGTACTCTAGCTTTTGATAAAGCTATCATAGATTTTTCATCAAAGGTAACATCTCTGCTGATTACGAACTTGGAAGTTTCTGTACACCAAAGGCGATAGCCTTTTACACTTGCTGCATACCCTAAGAATATTACCTTCTTGGCTCTCGCATTAAGCTTTCGCTCTTTGACATGGTAGTAGCTGTACATCCAAAAATCTTAAGCCTATCATAATCTGCATGCTCTCCTAACCATACCCGATAGGGTGCATCACCATCCAATATCGAATATAGAGAACGATTCACTATGTAACAATCTGTAGCTACCGCTTCTGCCCACCATTCTTTGCCCAAACTAGTATATGATCGCATACTCACTACTTTCTCTTGCAGTGTATGGTTCAGTCTCTCTGTGACTCCATTCTGCTGTAGACCTGACTATCCAGTGTCGAGCAATACCCTCCTGATCACATAATTACTTGAAAGTACCCTCTGTATACTATGTACCAATATCAGATCTTAGTATCTTTAATTTCTTACATGTTCTGTTCTCAACCATTGCTTTCCACTTCTTGAATGTCTTGAAAACCTCATTCTTATGCTTGAGAAAATAAACCCAAGCATACCAAGAATAATCATCTATAAACGAGACAAAATACCTGGAACCGCCCTTGGAAGTTTTCGGAGCCGGACCCTAAATATCTGTATGCACATAGTCTAATATACATCTTCTCTTGTGCTTGCTTTTCAGGACTTGAACCATGTGTGCCTTTTCGTACACACAATCCTTGCTGAAATTCATGCAAGGTTTCTTCATGTTCTTCATCAAACCTTCCTTACCAAGTAGATCTTAGACCCTTTCTGACATGTGCCAAAGCCGCCTATGCCATAACCGAGTATGCTCACATGGGTCTCTATCACTTCTATCAATTCCAACTGCTGCATCTTATGTCACTATCATACCCGAGAGAGTATATAGGTTACCATGATGAATGCCCTTCATCACTACCAAGGAACCTCGAACAACCTTCTTTACTCCATTCTCTGTTACTATTTTGCAACCACCAGAGTTTAAAGTACCAACTGAGATAAGATTCTTCTGCAAGTCGGGGACATTGCCTCATATCCGTTAGGGTTCTGACCACTTCATCATGCATCTTGATTTTGATATCACCAAGCCCCCACCGTTTTACAAGCATGGTTATTCCCCATCAATATGGTTCCATCATCAATGCTCCTATAGGCAGTAAATAACTTCCTATTTGGACACATATGGTAAGAACAACCCGAATCAAGAATCCACTTACCAGAGATATCTTCACCGCACATAACAGAATAGCATTCTTTTTCACTCCCTTCCTCTGAGACATAGCTCGCCTCTTCCTTGCTTTCTCTTCTCTCATTTTTCTTGTTGTTCTTCTTCCCACCTACTCTCTTATTAGGAAAATTGACCTTAAAATTCTCAAGCTCACCGTATTTGAAACACGATCTTTCTGCAAGAGGTCTTGATTTCGATCTACACTTTCCTTCCTTGTATTTTCCTCGCTCATTGCTCCTTCCTCTTACAAACAATCCCTGTGCTTGCTCCTTGTTACCACTAGTAGCATGTCACTAGTTGTAATTTTTTGAAGATCATCCGCTAGAAGCGATGTTCTAGTCTCATCCGTCTTCAAATTATCACTTACAAGTTGTACCAGATTCTCATAAGACTTTGGTAAAGAAAGAAGTAGCAGAAGTGTTTGATCCTCGTCTTCTACTTTCACATCAATATCCTTCAAATCTGATATGATCCTATTGAACTTGTTGATGTACTCCCGGATTGATAAGCATTCCTCCATTTTGCAAGTATATAATTTGAATTTCAAGTAGATCCAATTTGTTAGACTCTTCATCATGAAGGTACTCTCTAATTTTGACCACACACCCGCTGTCGTTGTCTCTTCATCTACCAAGAAAACTACATCACTCTCAAGGTATAGGATAGTCGACGCTTGTGCTTCGAGATCTAACTCTTCCCAATCCTCATCAGACATATCTTTGTGCTTCTTTTCTCTTCTTGCCAAATCCTTCGAGATCTAACTCTTCCCAATCCTCATCAGACATATCTTTGTGCTTCTTTTCTCTTCTTGCCAAATCCTTGTGCAATTTCTGCGAAATCAACCTCATCAGACATATCTTTGTGCTTCTTTTCTCTTCTTGCCAAATCCTTGTGCAATTTCTGCGAAATCAACGAATTTTTTATATGCATCCTCCAATGAGAAAAATCATTCTTCCCGTTGAACTTTTTAGTCTCATACTTTTCAAGTTTAACTATTTTACTGGTAGACGTCATTCTCCGCTTGTTTTAGTAAATCCACTTCTCTCAGGAATTTCAACAAATAACTTGTGTGCACCACACAATAACCAAGCACCACCTCAAATCGAAAGCTTTACCACCCCTAATTTGAACAAGGGCTCTGATACCAATTATTAGGGGCCAACACACCCATTCACCGCGGAAGTAAATCACCTCGAGAGAAAGTCCTGGCTTTTGTTTTTTACAAAACTCAAGCCAACCTCGATGTTCCTGTTTCGATATAAAACAAGAACAAAAGTGAATATCTTAGCGAGGTGATATATACACTCTTCCTGATATCAAATCTAGATGTGAATATTAAGGGAACAACAAGTAATGACAAATACATAGAAAACAATACTGATATACGTGGTTTGGCAAACTTGCCTACGTCCACGGGAGGAGTGAAAGGGAGATTTCACTATGATGGAGAACATCAACGACTTGCACAAACCACAAGCTCGTCCTAAAGATGAGGCTTTAATTTTACTCAAGAGAAGATGACATCTTTCTTGTACAATCTCTCCTAGCACTCTCTCTTTTCTTTTCTCAAGATCTCACCTTTTTCAGATCTGAAAAACTCTCCTTTTTCTCTGAAAAAACCTGTCTTCTCCCCTTAAAAAACCCTAGGAATTAAGTTCCTATTTATATCAGGGAAATAGGGTTCAAAACAAAAACAACCTGCCCGCTCCGGTTGCACCCGAAACACCCCGAGGTGTCTCGGGTGCCGAGACACCTCAAAGTGTCTCGGTGGGTGCCGAGACACCTCGGGGTGTCTTGCACGACAAGACACCCTGAGGTGTCTCACTCTCACATTAACTGAAAGAATAATAGCAAGCATATCCTTTATAATTATTGAATAATTCTTTCTAGTGTTATTCCATGCTCCAGAAGTAAAAACAACTAAAACTTCATTATCATTAATTTTTTGCTGAAGAATGTTGCCATGATCAAAATCGGGTGCATTTGTTTCCACAATTTTGAAAGTAATAAGGTCTGGAAGAGATAAATAAGATAGAGATTTTACTTTAGTTTTTATTCTTTTGATTGCTTCAAAATGTTGCTTAGTCCATTCAATATAGTTTTTCTTTAACATGTCACTAAGGATCTTTCTATCAGAAGCAAGATATTTATAGAAATCAGAGATATAATTTAGACATCCAAAAAATCTTTGTAATTATTTAGTTTCTTTTATTTTATTAGGAAATTTATTAGCAAAGACAATGACCCTATGTATAGGAAAAATAGTGCTTTTATCAATAACATGTCCTAGAATTTATGTTTTTTTAGTTTGGAAAAGCTTTATTTTTCTAGCAGAAATCACTAAACCATTGCTTTTATAATCTTTAGGAAAATATTTAAGTCTCTCCAATGTCGGTCGATATCTTTAGAAAAAATAAGCATATCATCAATAGAGATAATGGTAAAAGAAGTATAAGGATTAAAGATTTCGTTCACAATTTTTTAAAATTCAGATGGTGCATTTTTTAACCAAAAGGTATAGCATTCCATTCATAATGTCAAATGGAATAGTAAGAGCCATTTTATGGTGATCTTACTCGGTAATTTGTACATGCCAAAACCCTAATTTCATAACAAATTTTAAAAATGATTTTGTTCCATGGAGTCTTTATAAAACCCCGTAAATTTGAATACTTTATGATAAATATGTTATATGGTGAAAAATAATATATTTTGATGTTTGGATGTGATAAGAATTGATTTGAGATCAATTTAATATATATTTGTAAAAATATGAGTGCAAATACACAAAACATGCACAAAGGCCAAAAGAGTGAAAATCTGGGAATAATGACCAGTTATGAGTTTTTATATTTTGCACACCGATGTAGTTTGAATTTGGAAAAGTATAAAAGACCAAAGTTGTAGGACTTTTCAATAGCTTTCCAACAAGTCTTAGATCACCTCATTCAGAGGTCATATGAGAAAGTATAACCAAAATACCGAAGGGGTATTTTCCTAGTCAGACTAGGTTTCCTGGTTCGGGTATAACAGGTTTGTTTCGGGTTTGCCTCTATAAATACCTATATTTTTTTCACGAAAATTTCTTTCTTTTATCATATCTAAGAACCCTAACAGCAACCAAACCCCCATAAAACCTATTTTGAATTCTTGGAGAAGTTTGGAGGCTTTCAAGTTGGGTTTTTGTTGATTTTTGGCTTTTGGAGTGGAGATCTCCTTCGACGTTGCTTCTAACAAGTTTTACTACAACCCCAAGCGAGTATCATCTCTACTAATCCCCCTCCCAGTTTTTAAAATATTTTTGAAGAGTTTTTAATGGTTTTTCAATTTTTAAAATATTTTTGAAGAGTTTTTAATGAGTTTTATAGAGCCTAATCAATTAATTTGTGTATAAAAATTGGATCTTTTGTATATATGTATAAAGACTAGGTCTTTTCATGTTAAAGAGATTAAGCACGAATTTACAAAAGTATTTTAAGATCTAAAAATATTTTAAAATATTTTTTATCTGAATTTAGATGTCTTATTCTTCGTTTTAAAGTTTCGTGCATGATTGAAGGTTTACATATGATTTCTTGTGCAAATAATCATGCTTGTTATGTTCTGTTGAAAATCTGCTGGTAAATATATACTATTGAGCTAGAAATTTGAAATAAAAAATAAAATCCAATTTGAACCAAACTAATGCCAATTGAAAGATATGTGAATCTAGTTTTCAAAACAGAAAACCATACCTAAAGATAATTTTCCTAGAGAAAGATATGCTCAATTTACTGATGATATGTTCTGCAGAAAATCTGCTGCACAAATAAAATGTTTGACTAGAAATTAGAAATATCATATGAACTCCAAACTGAGCCAAATCAGTGTCAAATGATAGCTATGTGAGTCTATTTTCCAAAACAAAAAACTATTCTTAAAAAGAGTTTGTCCAGAGAAAGATATACTCAATTTACTAATAATATATTCTGCAAAAAACTGCAGATGTGCTGATTTGAAATAAATTGATATATTACGTAAAGATTTCTTGAGTTTCGCTCTTGTTTGTTATTTTTGAGAGAGCTTCTCGATCTTGTACTGTTATATACAATGCTTAAGAGTTGTTTAACATCTGGGATGATGATGAACACCAGATATGGACACACACACCGAGATATGTGCACGTACACTTAGATTATGTCGTGTTAACATACTTTTGTCGCACGTTGAGCTGATGAATACATATGAAAGAGTATAGTTATTTCATATATCCGAAAATAGGGAGATAAAACATATTTGCCGCAGAACAATAGAAAAAGAGTATTACAAAAGTATCGTTAATTCATGTATCCGAAAATAGGGAGATAAAACCTATTTGCCGCAGAACGATTAAGTAAGAGTATTACAATAGTATCGTTATTTCATATATCCAGAAATAGGGAGATAAAACCTATTTGCTGCAGAACGATTGAGTAAGAGTATTACAAAAGTATCGTTATTATATGTATCCGGAATAGGAAAATGATAAACCCTATTACCGCAGAGCGATTGAGTAACGAGCATTACAAAAGTATCGCTATAGTACAAAATGGTGCACACATAGATAATTGATCAGTTGTAAGTTTTACTTCCCAGATAGATTGTCCGCGAGCAGGGTATTTCCTTTGAGAATTTGATACACCCGTTATGGACGACAGATATATTTGTTTTAGCTTAGTTGGTATCCTCTTATATTAGAGCAGGTCACTCAGACATAATTCGAGATGAGATGATTATTCTTTATGTTGGAGATTGGAGTATTTATCATTTATTATTTGTTTTTCATTCATAGAGGGTTATATGAATGATTTGATATATGTATGTACTGACTCTATTTTCTTATATACTCCTACCCCTTCACCTGGGGAGAGGTAGTGATGATCTCGCTAGCACTTTGACGCTCGTTGTTTTCCCCCCTTTCAGGTAGCGAGTCTGGCGCACGGAGAGTCGCAGGTTGATGGGACTTCTTAGTTGTCCATTTAGTTACTTATCATATTTTGTAGTTATTACAGAACTCCACATGTAGTTGATAAATTTCATAATCTAGATTGGTATTTTATTTCATAGAGTTGAGAGCTGTTGTGAGACTTTGTTTATGTGACTCATTGTATTTGAGATTCAATTCAGACTCAGAGATATGTCTATTTTATTCCAGTTGGGCTCATTATTGATTTTTCTTATGCTTCTTCTGTGTATATCCAGTGTTGTCCTATTTCTATTTTTTTTACCTATCCGTACCTTCATCTATTTATTATTTCCACTAGAGAGATAGTGATTGTGATGGTGAAACTTGTCATAGCATGGTGGTTGGTGCTTGGCAGGTTTGACAATCCGGGTTTCACCTGGGACTGCAGCCTTGTGTGAACCCTGGGGCGTCACAGTTGGTATCAGAGCTCTAGTTTCAGCATCCTTAGGATCATTCATGTGTCAAATTGTGGAGCTAGTATAGAGTTTCCTAGGATTCACGTATAGAGTCTGTTAGGAATTCCTAGAATGAGTGATGATGATATGTGCGTATATCTCAAAATTTCAAAAAAAAATTTGACAATTATTTTATGTTGATTTAAAGTATTTACGTGAATATTATATGTTATGAATACGTATTGTGATATGTTATATATATGTATATATGTTTGCGATCTCACTTACTGTGATCATAAGCTCTCCTCTCGATATTATAAATGTTGGAGCGAGAATACGGTCAAGATAAAACTCGTATCCGGAGAGCTGAGCAAGCAGAGTCCAAACCGCAGCAGGCTCCATAGTATTTGATCGACTTTATGGCACCGTTTGCAGAAACAGAGACTAGCAACACTCAAGGATGGAGTAGCGAGCCACATTACATTTTCTAGAGTTCCACCACCCGTTGTACTAATTATGCCAATTGAAGAGGTAATACTAATGATTACATTATCACCACAACCATTTGTTGATAGAGATACAGAACAGGAGGCTTGGCTCTATAAGAATAAGAAAGATGTTGGACACTGAGAACACCATAGTGCAGGGCACATTGGATTCATATGCAGCTTATAAATAAAAAGAAATATGTGAAAATTCCTTAACGTAGACTCAGTACCAAACCAGAGGTTAAATATATTCAGCACAGAGGATATCACTGGAGAATAGCAGCAAAGGATAGGTACGATTTCAGATTTTCGTCGGGACAGTGAATATCACTTATTTGGGAAAATTTTGTTTACTTTTTCGACAAGCAGTTAGAGCTAGTTTGCTTAAAACAGTAAGATATGCCTATAGTTAATTACGAAATCAAGACTAGCATGATGGCAATGTCAAGGGCAAGAGGCCTATTATGGAATCTAGAGGACCCCAACAGCGAGGTAAGGATTTTTACTATCAGCAATAAAGACATTACAAGAAGATAGCAAACATGATTTGATGACACCGCAACAGCGCATGATTCGGGACACATGATACAATTATAACAAGATCGAACATAGAGCGAAGAATTATCACAGTACACCAGCAGGAGACTAGCATGATAGAGATCAAGGTCAATAATCTTAGGGTAGCAGTTACGGCTAGCATCGGAGGATAGATGTGCTACCGGTTATTCTGAGGATTTAGGGGCCTATAGGCCAGAATTGCGCTATTCAGAGTATTCATCAATGTCAGATAGACCCATGTGTTTCACCTCCAGCAACGTAGCAGGCATCGGCCACCAGCAGAGTTTATGTAGTCGCGCCACGTGATCATAATGCGAGCAGAGTTTTCGTAGTAAATTCTTATCCAGCTCGAATCTTGTTGATTCAGAAGCTTCACATTTTTTTTATCTATCATGATGTCATAATTGGACATCAGCTTGTAGCGTAGCATTTTGGCATTCCATTATCAGTTTCTACTCCTTTAGGGGAGGTGTCCCTAATAGAGAGTATATGTAGGAGATGTGTCATCAGTATAGATGAGTTTGAGTTCATCTTTGTCATGGTCGTTTTGTGGATGTCGAACTTCGACGTCATTCTTGGTATGGAATGGTTATCATCCTACAATATCAGTACAGACTGTTTTGCTAAAACAATATGCTTGTGAGCATTCGTTGGGATTGTATAGATAGTAGCAACCTCATGGGGTAACCAGAATGCGGAGTCATTTATGGCATACGTCGAAGAGGTGATGATACGGGATCGGGGTACAGTTTTGAGCAAGACCGGAGTTGTCTCAGTATATCAGGATGTCTTTCAGGACATACCTATGTTTTCTCCAGTGAGAGAGGTTGTTTCCCTGCATCGAGTTGCAGTAGGCACCGTACCGATTTTCCGAGTACCCTATCATATCTTATGGCACCCGCTGAGAGGAGGGAGCTACAGACTCAGGTAGATGAGTTGTTAACTCAGGGCTTTATTTGTCGGAGTCATTTTCATGGGAGCACAGGTCTTCTTCGTGGGTAAGAAGGACTATAGCATGCGATTGTGTATCGATTATCGTGAGTTGAACAAGGTCATTTTCTGGATCACGGATCCACTATCGAGGATTTATGACTTGTTTGACTAGCTACGGGGAGCGCATCATTTCTCAAAGATTAATCTTCATTCTAGTTATTTCCAGTTGCGAATGCGGTAAATGAACGTTTCCAAAACCGCATTTTCTGACTCGATATGGGTCTTTTGAGGTCTTGTCATGCCATTTGGGCTGATTAATGCACCCGCGGTATTCATGGTATTCATGGATTTGATGAACCGGGTTTTTCGTCCATGTTAGGACCAGTTCGTAGTCATTTTATTAACGACATCATTATCTTTTCGAGATCGGAAACAGAGCGCGAGCAACATCCTCTTTTGGCATTGCGGGGATAGCGGACAATTGAGATTAGAGGCATCAGTGATACGCTGAGTTTAGCAAATACGAGTTTTGGCTATAAGAGATTAGATTTTTTAGGCCACATCATCAGCAGGTGGGGCATAACAGTGGATCCAGCCATTGTTGAGGCTGTACTTGATTTTAGGCCACATCATCAGCAGGTGGGGCATAACAGTGGATCCAGCCATTGTTGAGGCTGTACTTGATTGTGAGTCACTAAGAACTATTTCAGGGGTTCGTAGTTTTAGAATGGTATGAGAGAAAGTTCATTCAGGACTTTTTGAAGATTGTGATACTACTTACACACATTACAAAGAAGGGTGTATAGTTTGCTTTGGGCACGGGGTGCCAGGAAGCCTTTAAGACTATTAAGGCTAGATAGACTACAATAACAATTTTGACTATTCTAAATAGTGATACGACATTGGTCATTTATGTGGACACGTCATTAGCAGGACTACGAGGTGTTTTGATGCAGACCCGGAGGGTATGGCTTATTTCGCGACAGTTTAGGCGCATCGTAACAGATATACAGTACATCCATGCACAAGGATAATGTACAAGGATCTGAAGAGACATTTTTGGTGGAGTGGTATGCGCAGAAGGATTACAGATTATGTGCCTAAGTGTTATACCTACCAACAAATTATGGCAGAACATTAGAGACATGCAGGAACCCTACAGCTTTTACCCATTCCTGAGTGGAAGTGGGAAAATATTTCCATGGATTTCATAGTGGGGTTGCCTAAGTCAAAGAAAGAAAATGTTCTATTTGGGTTATAGTGGACAGATTGACTCAGTCTACATATTTCTTACCAGTGAGGACGACTTATACTGCAGATATGTATGCGAGGATCTTCGTTCGGGAGATTGTTAGATTGCATGGAGTTTCGGAGACGATTGTATCAGATCGGGGCTCAGGCTTCACATCTTATTTTTGGAGGAGTTTCCAGGATGTTTTTGGCAGTCAGTTGTCATTTAACAGCGTTTTTCACCCCCAGACAGATGGTCAGACTGAGAGAGTGAATCAGATCTTAGAGGACATGCTGAGAGCATGCATTATGGATTTTCAGGGTAGCTAGGAGGATCACATCCCACTGATTGAATTTGCATATAATAATAGTTATCAAGCTACCATCAGGATGTGCATATAATAATAGTTATCAAGCTACCATCAGGATGGCACCGTATGAAGCTTTGTACGAGAGACCTTGCAGATCACATATATGTTGGGCAGAGCCAGAGGATAGTTTATTGATTTGTCCAGAGTTAGTTAGACAGACCACAGAGAAGGTGGCATTGATTCGAGAGCGCATTCTTACGGCGCAGAGTCGGCAAAAGAGCTATGCAAATCAGAGGAGACTACCTTTAGAGTTCCAGGTTGGAGACTCAGTTATGTTGAAAGTATCACCGATGAAGGGCGTTCAGCGATTCGGTAGACGGGGGAAACTTGCCCTGAGATATGTTAGTCCTTTCAGGATCATCGAGCGCATTGGAGCTGTTTCTTACAGGTTAGATCTTCCAGCATCGATGTCGAGTATACACGATGTCTTTCATGTTTTGATACTTAAGAAGCATCTGCGGGATGATGAGCAACAGAGAGTGATTGATTCACCATAGATTGAGATTCAGGATGACTTGACTATCGTAGAGATTTCGGTATGCATACTTGCTAGAGAGAATAAAAAGCTTAGGAATAAAGTCATTCCATTAGTGAAAGTTCAGTGGAACCGGCAAGAAGCCGAAGAGATTTCTTGGGAGCGTGAGGAGGATGTTCATCGCGACTACCCACACCTGTTTGGACATGTATGATGTTGATAAATTCTTATGCTTATATGCTTTGATAGTAGTCCTTATCTATGTTGTTTAGTCACATTTATATTCATCTTTAACACTAGAATGGAGATATTGTCACCTGATCCTTAATCATTTGAAACATATAGTATATACATGAGGGTTTCCTTGTTTGGATTATTTCGCTCGATGTACCAATTTCGTTTAATTAGGGATTTAGGGGAGAATGTTTGCATTCTAAGTTGTTAACTTTAAATATCATTGTGTTAATACTATGAGATGGGTGCAGAAGGAATTCTTAATATGAATTACACCTTCTTATTGTGTTTTCCTAGTTTTTAAGCTTTGAGATGCGATTGTGGAATTTCGGGGACAAAATTCTTTTAAGGGTGGAAGAATGTAAAACCCCGTAAATTTGAATACTTTATGATAAATAATGATAAATATGTTATATGGTGAAAAATAATATATTTTGATGTTTGGATGTGATAAGAATTGATTTGAGATAAATTCAATATATATTTGTGAAAATATGAGTGCAAATGCACAAAACATGCACAAAGGCCAAAAGAGTGAAAATCTGGGAATAATAACCAGTTATGAGTGTTTATGTTTTGCACACCAATACAGTTTGAATTTGGAAAAGTGTAAAAGACCAAAGTTGTAGGTCTCTTCAACAGATTTCCAACAAGTCTTAGATCACCTCATTCCAAGGTCATATGAGAAAGTTATAACCAAACTACCGAAGGGGTATTTTCCTAGTCAGACTAGGTTTCCTGGTTCGGGTCTAACAGGTTTGTTTCGGGTTTGCCTCTATAAATACCTGTATTTTTTTCATGAAAATTCCTTTCTTTTATCATATCTAAGAACCATAACAGCAACCAAACCCCCATAAAACCTATGATGAATTCTTGGAGAAGTTTGGAGGCTTTCAAGTTGGGTTTTTGTTGATTTTTGGCTTTTGGAGTGGAGATCTCCTTCGACGTTGCTTCTAACAAGTTTTCCTACAACCCCAGGCGAGTATCATCTCTACTAATCCCCCTCCCAGTTTTTAAAATATTTTTAAAGAGTTTTTAATGAGTTTTATAGAGCCTAATCAATTAATTTGTGTATAAAAATCGGATCTTTTGTATATATGTATAAAGACTAGGTCTTTTCATGTTAAAGAGATTAAGCACGAATTTACAGAAGTATTTTAAGATCTGAAAATAATTTAAAATATTGTTTATCTGAATTTAGATGTCTTATGCTTCGTTTTAAAGTTTCATGCATGATTGAAGGTTTACATATGATTTCTTGTGCAAATAATCATGCTTGTTATGTTCTGCAGAAAATCTGCTGCACATATAAAATGTAAATTTGAAATAACAAATGAAATCCAAATTGAACCAAACTAATGGCAATTGAAAGATATGTGAATCTAGATTTCAAAAGAGAAAACCATACCTAAAGATAATTTTCCTAGAGAAAGATATGCTCAATTTACTGATGATATGTTCTGCAGAAAATCTGCTGCATAAATAAAATGTTTGACTAGAAATTAGAAATATCATATGAACTCCAAACTGAGCCAAATCAGTGTCAAATGATAGCTATGTGAGTCTAGTTTCCAAAACAAAAAACTATTCTTAAAAAGAGTGATAGCTATGTGAGTCTAGTTTCCAAAACAAAAAACTATTCTTAAAAAGAGTTTGTCCAGAGAAAGATATACTCAATTTACTAATAATATGTTCTGCAAAAAACTGCAGATGTGCTGATTTAAAATAAATTGATATATTACGTAAAGGTTTCTTGAGTTTCGCTCTTGTTTGTTATTTTTGAGAGAGCTTCTTGATCTTGTACTGTTATATACAATGCTTAAGAGTTGTTTAACATCTGGGATGATGATGAACACCAGATATGGACACACACACCGAGATATGTGCACGTACACTTAGATTATGTTGTGTTAACATACTTTTTATCGCACGTTGAGCTGATGAATACATATGAAAAAGTATCGTTAATTCATGTATCCGGAAATAGGGAGATAAAACCTATTTGCCGCAGAACGATTGAGTAAGAGTATTACAACCGCAGAGCGATTGAGTAATGAGCATTACAAAAGTATCGCTATAGTACAAGATGATGCACACATAGATAATTGATCAGATGTAAGCTTTACTTCCCAGATAGATTGCCCGCGAGTAGGGTATTTCCTTTGAGAATTTGATACACCCGTTATGGACGACAGATATATTTGTTTTAGCTTAGTTGGTATCCTCTTATATTAGAGCAGGTCACTCGGACATAATTTGAGATGAGATGATTATTCTTTATGTTGGAGATTAGAGTATTTATCATTGATTATTTGTTTTTCATTCATAGAGGGTTATATGAATAATTTGATATATGTATATACTGACTCTATTTTCTTATATACTCCTAACCCTTCCCCTGGAGAGAGGTAGTGATGATCTCGCTAGCGCTTTGACGCTCGTTGTTTTCCCCCCTTTCAGGCAGCGAGTCTGGCGCACGGAGAGT
The DNA here is from genome assembly GCF_001876935.1 of Asparagus officinalis. Lineage (NCBI taxonomy): Eukaryota > Viridiplantae > Streptophyta > Magnoliopsida > Asparagales > Asparagaceae > Asparagus > Asparagus officinalis. The sequence continues at coordinate 73,068,993 of NC_033799.1, read as the reverse complement.
CGCAGGTTGATGGGACTTCTTAGTTGTCTATTTAGTTACTTATCATATTTTGTAGTTATTGAAGAACTCCACATGTAGTTGATAAATTTCATAATCTAGATTGGTATTTTGTTTCATAGAGTTGAGAGCTATTGTGAGACTTTGTTTATGTGACTCATTGTATTTGAGATTCAATTCAGACTCAGAGATATGTCTATTTTATTCCAGTTGGGCTCATTATTGATTTTTCTTATGCTTCTTCTGTGTATATCCAGTGTTGTCCTATTTCTTTTTTTTTACATGTCTGTACCTTCACCTATTTATTGTTTCCACTAGAGAGATAGTGATTGTGATGGTGAAACTTGTCATAGAATGGTGGTTGGTGCTTGGTAGGTTTGACAATCCGGGTTTCACCTGGGACTGTAGCCTTGTGTGAACCCTGGGGCGTCACAGTCTTTTAATTAGCTCTTGTTTATTTGGTGTAAGTGATAGGAAAGTCCGTAAGCACACAGACTCGTTGTAGCTATCAAGGTCGATCCCACAGGGACTAGGGGTTAATTACCAAATTTCACGTTATTCGACTAGCTAAACCGATGAGTAAAATAGAAGAGATTAAAATTTGTGAGATTTAAATTAAATAAATAACTAATCGGGTGGAATTCAATATAATGAAGGACTAGGATTGAGTTTTCACCACAACTTCGATGCTCAATGCTGAATTATTTCAATTCTCGGTATTGGTTTAAACTAGAAAGGGTGAATTAGCCTAAATTAATCTAAAGCCTCTTTCAAAGTCTAAAGATCGTGCCTAATTAATCTCAATTAACCTGCTTTCATGAAATCAAGATTAAATTAAACCCATTAAGCTTTATGCTAATCCAATTCAAATCCCCATGCAATGAATCTAGCCAACTTTCGTGGTCCGAAATTCCCTGCTTAATTTCTAGAGGTCCGGTATTAATTTTCACCTTTTAGTCCTTTAATTAATTACCTATAATTGCTAATCCGGTGATCAAGCGAATCAACAAAATTAATTCACATGAAATTAAGTTTAAAGATCTAAACTTTCACTAAGAACCTATATTAATCTATCGTCAATTACCAAAAAATTAGGTTTTTTCCCAATCCTAGATAAGGAATCTACTCACACATGATTGGGATAAGAGAATACATCAAATAAATATGCAAATCAATCATAAGAAGAAATTAATTAAAGAGAGGAAAGATATAAACCGTCTTTCAATTGAAATCTTCAAAATAAAAACATGCAATCCAATCTTATACAAGAAATTCGTGTCTTCCTTCAATACTTGAACTCTAAAATAGATGCTAATTGACGGCTAAGAGAATAAGAACAAAAGATCCTAAACCCTAAGCTAAAATACCTATACATAGGTCCCCAAAAAATCTGAAAAAAGATAAGGCCCGAACCACATGTGTGGTGCGCACCACACCAGGGTGTTGGAATCTGTCTTGCTCATTTTGTGCCCGTTTGTATAGTTTTGATATTTTGGCTGTAACTTTTTTGTCCGACCTTGGAATGAGGTAATTCAAGTTGCATTAGAAATTTATCGAAAAGACCTACAACTTTTATCTTTTGAGATTTTTCGGATTCGAATTGCATCATGGTTTAAATTTTAGTTCTTCACACTTATGCATCCATTTTCTTCTTGAGTCATGCATTCTAAATCTCGTTGTTACTTCAAACTCTTGTTTAACTTTCAACGATCATCGAATATTTCAATCTTGAGCTAATACCTACATATAGGAACACAAACCACAACAGTATCCTCGATCTAAACACGAAATATGCATCAAACACTCATAAATCATGCTTGAAACACACTAAGATAATGCATATTTTATGTGTTTATCAACTCCCCCAAGCTTAGACTTTTGCTTATCCTCAAGCAAATAAACAATAAAAAATAAGAGGAGTAGAAGACAAATAGAGTAGGGATTACTCCCTCATCAATCCTTTAACCAATATCAAACATATCACAAGACAGATACGTTTCATTAGGACTTAACAAATTAATTTCCAAAACTCTCAACAAAATTACATTTTAAACTTTACTTACGATCACAAGCGTTACAAGTCAAGGATAGCCATCCTATCCAATTCTCAAGTCAAAGCAGGAAAAAGTAATTCATGTAACTAGCTTCAATTCAGAAGTAGTAAAATTGATAACTTCAGATAGTTAAATTGGTAGACCTCACTTTAGGTTATGTAGACTCTCAATCTCTTATGTGTTTAAGGATATAATTATGTCACTCAAAATTCTTCCGAATGGATATATTCAATCCATAGGCTTGCATCTCATCTCAATTCTCCGCCACTTCAAAAACTAATGCATGCAAAAAATCATGAGGTCTTTTATTTGGTTGTAACAGGGCTAGGGTTAAAAGGGTAGGATAGATATTTGGGATTGTAGTTGAAAGCCTATCACTAGTGGAGAGATAATTGTAAAAGATTAGATCTCAAAGTAAGATCAATGATATCCACACAAACTCCATCATCTATCAAAGAACTTTTTCCAACTACTCCCTTTAGTATGCCATAATGAATTCTTTCGACACCCACAATTACATACACCATAAAGGGGACACTTTATTCATGTTTTTGTTCAATTTTTTTTAGGATTAAATAAAAATGAAAAAGAAGCAAACACCTCCTTTAACACCCCAAGCTTACACCTCATTACTCACATAACCCATTATATCAGAAATTGTTCTCCACTAGCTTAGGCATGGGTAAGGAATACAATCGGGTTTAAAGGTTACATATATGAGTTAAATCAATAAATATTAGGCTCATAGGCTCAAAAGGGCTGATCAAAGGGAACAATAGCGCATGGTAGGCTGTTTGGCTAATATGGACTATGAACAAAAAATATATGTGCCTCAATCACCTTTTATGCATACAAAAGTTATATGTGGCCTCGAAAAGATTCAATGCAAGTTCTAGTATCCTACACCATTGGAGAATATCACACAAGAAAAGAAAATCATGATTGGACATGTAATGCATCCAATTTCAGGCTCAAGGTCTCACCGATTTTATTTGTCTACCAAATTTAATTCCCCTCTTGTCTCAATAGAGTAATGGTTATGATGCTAGCCACATTCTACCAAATTTAATTCCCCTCTTGTCTCAATAGAGTAATGGTTATGATGCTAGCCACATAAATGCTAAATCTTATAAGATTAATTCCCCTCTTGTCTCAATAGAGTAATGGTTATGATGCTAGCCACATAAATGCTAAATCTTATAAGACAAGAGGACATTCTAGTCTGGTTCTCCCATATTGTTAACTTACAATCAAAAGCCTTTGAGAATCAGATGAAAGGTGGATTAAAAAGTTGTCTAGTCCTGACTAACGAGCATCTATCTAGTTCAATGATTTATAAAGGTTAAAGATTCATGTCATCATCAGGAGATCATTTCCTTTTTTTAATAGGAAATAAAGCAAAGAAAAACAAAAACAAAAACAAAAACAAGCAATCATGATCAGGCAATCAATACATAAACAACACACACCCCTAAGCTTAAGATCTACATTGTCCCTAATGTATTAGGATGTAAATGAGTGCAAGGGTGCAGGGGACATACCAACTCACTGGTCAGAATGAGGTGTAGCGGAGGTATCCTGGCGGAGTTGCCACTCATGAAAAGATTGCATCATGTGGTGCATAGAGTCCAGGAGTTGTCATTGATGTTGTTGCTCTTACTCGATAGCACCTACACGGTTAGTAAGGGAGGCAAGGGAAATATGAATAGCTGATAACTCCGCTGACCAATCAGAGTTATGGGAATATGAAGACAAGCATCGAGGTTAATGGACACACTAGGACTTAAAGGATAAAGTCCCTCTACGAGCTCCCTTAAACCCATCCCGTAAGCTAAGGTGGTAATCAAGTCACCAAACATAATTTTTCCACTCGTTGCTCTCGCTGCACGACACATATGATGAATCATAAAAGCTCCTGTGTCAACCTTGTGTCCCTCGACCATAACACATAAGAGGTAGAGTTCTCTCTGACACATGACTGCATCGCTCTCGCCTCGATCAAAAATGGTGATAGTCATGAACCTCTATAAATATCTAAAGCATGGGTTATAAATAGTAGAGGCCCTTGATATTAAGGGATCATAGGTTCTTTGAGTGGTAGAGTGTGCGATGGAGGTCCAAAAGAGGGTCAAGTTAAAATGTTTAGGGACATTTCTAGCCCCACCATCTGGAAAACCAAATATCGCATTTAATTGGGCTAATGTAAGTGTGTGGGATTGGTTAAATAGCCCGAAAGTGATTTTTCCTTCTTTTACTCCCTCACCATTATATAAAACAGCATCAAGAGAACTCAAAAATTCAAGGGTAATATGCTCATACGTGGGATGTTTAGCCTCTACAAAATTTATCCAATCAACCCATCTTAGGAGGTATGAAGCATCTTCCCACAGTCCTAACTCACGCAAACAAGTCTCATCCAAGTAGCGGGTACTCAAAATTCCCCGTTTAACCAGTGTATTATACATAGATTATTGTTGTGCATCGACAAATGCTATATCGTGAGGATTTTGGGGAAGGGGAGGGTTACCTCTTTGTCGTCGCGATTTAGAAATTGAGGCTCCCTGATTAGTCCGTTCAGGTTTAGGTCTTATTTAGTCTACCGAACGGGAGTGACCGCAGTTCGAATGATGGTTGATGGCAGCGGTTGGCTATTGTGCGACACGAGATGGTGGTGGTGTTCAGCGACAAAATCGAAATAGGAGTGGAGCAATTTGGTCAGTTGTTGGGTCGAATTAGTTAGGGAGGGGGGTGGTTTGGTCAAAGAGGGGAGGCGACAGATGGGAGAGAGGTGGTTTGGAGGTGGCCGACGGTGGTGAAGGATGAGGGTGGTGAGGTTGAAGCTAGGTCAGAGGACTTAGAGGTGTGGGTTGTTGTGCGGTGATAAGAGAGGGAGGCGGTGGTCCGGCGCGGAGGTGGATGGTGAAGGAGGAGATCTGGTCTCACTAGAGATGGATGGTGAAGGAGGAGAGGTGGTGGTCTAGTGCTGGTTTGAGGGCTGCGCGGTGAGAGGAGAGAGGTGGCAGTCCAGCGCTAGTTTGAGGAAGGAAGAGAAGGAGGCGGCAGTGGTAGGCGGGGTTGGGTGTTGTATGCTAGCGATTTCGATGTGTTAGGATGGAGCGGTGGCTAAGTACGATGGTTGGGGTTAGGTCAAAAGAGGATGAAAGGAGGGGGTGGGTGTCTGGGTGGCTTCTAGGGTTTTTGTTTTTTTCATTGAGTCGTGGGTGGGTAGCGCCACACCTGGGTGTGGTAGGTTCTAGTCTTTTTTGTGTCCAGCGAACCAGGGGTGTGGCGCGACACCACCCCTGGGTGATATGAGTCGCCCTCCATGTTAACTCACATTCTCTATAGTTTTTTTTTATTCCTTAGTTAATGTCATGCCTTCCCTTCTTCGCAACTGCATGATTGAAAGAATTAAAAGTTAAATTTGTGCTGATCCAATTGCCTATAAAAATAATAAAACAAAATTAAAGTGAAATAAAATAAGTTAAAATAAAAGAACGAGAAATAAGGAAAACTTAGGTTGCCTCCCAAGAAGCGCTCGTTTATGGTCATGAGCTCGACCCCTTTTTGAGCTTAATTCTCTGACGAAGGGGGATCAGAAAGGGTATAAGTGACCCCTTTCTTATTTTGTTCCCTACAATATAGTGTTTCAATTATTGCCTATTCACCTTGAAAGATCCCGTTGTTTCACTTCAAACTTCAACAACTCCACTAGGAAATACCTCACGGACTTGAAAAGGTCCGGACCACTTGGACTTGAGCTTTCCCAGAAAAAGCTTCAAACGAGAGTTGGAAAGTAATATCATATCTTCTTGATTAAACTCTCTTCGAAGGATATTCTTATCGTGCCATCGTTTAGTCCTTTCTTTATAAATGCAAGCATTCTTATAGGAATCTAATCATAGCTCATCTAGCTTATGAAGTTGAAGCTTTCTTTTCTCTCCTGCGGTCTTCATATCAAAATTGAGCATCTTGATAGCCCAATACGCCTTGTGTTCTAACTCAACTAGGAGATGACACGATTTGTCATATACCAACTTGAACGGTGTCATGCCTATGGGTGTTTTGTAGGCAGTTTGATAGGCCCATAAGGCATCCGGGAGTTTCATAGACCAGTCATTTCTCGAACGATTAACTGTTTTCTCCAAGATACTCTTAATTTTACAATTTGAAACTTCCACTTGACCACTAGTTTGGGGATGGTATGACGTGGCAACCTTATGAGTGACCCCATACTTTCTTAAGATAGGTTCAAATCTTCTTTCTATGAAGTGTGAACCACCATCACTGATTACCGTCCGTGGCACCCCAAACCTTAAAAAAATGACGTTCTTGAATAGTTTCACAACCACTTTAGCATTGTTGGTGGGGAATGTGATTGCTTCTACCCACTTGGAGACGTAATCCACTGCCACTAAGATAAACTTGTTGTTACACGATGGCGGAAACGGTCCCATGAAATCTATGCCCCACACATCAAATATCTCAATTTCTAAGATGGAGTGTAAAGGCATCGCATGTCGCTTTGAAATGTTCTCGGTCCTCTGACAGCTATCACAAGATGTCACAAACTGATTTGCATCTCAAAAAAGACTCAACCAATAGAAACCTGATTGTAGAACTTTTGCAGCTGTCTTAGAAGTGCCTGCATGTCCCCCGTAAGAAGATGAATAGTAATGATGGAGAATACTTGTAACCTCATCTTCAAGAACACGCCTTCTAAACATCCCATCAACACACCATTTGTATAGAAATGGTTCATCCCAAAAATAATACTTCAAGTCAGCAAAGAACTTCCTTTTCTGTTGATAGCTCAGATCCGGAGGCAAAACTCCATGTACTATGTAGTTGACGAAGTCCGCATGCCATGGTGCATCCAATCTTTCAATGGCTAATAACTGATCATCTGGGAAGGAGTCGTCAATCGGTAGTTCATCCTCATCCCTATCATGTGATTCTTGTCTCATCCTCGACAAATCGTCTACCACCAAATTTTTTGTCCCTTTCTTATCCTTTATCTCTAGGTCAAACTCTTATAAAAGTAGTATCTATCGAATCAACCTAGGCTTGGCATCTTGCTTGCTCAAAAGATATTTGATGTCGAAGTGGTCGGTATAAACGATGATTTTGGAACCCGTTAAGTAAGACCGGAACTTGTCAAAGGCGAAGACAATTGCTAATAGCTCCTTTTTAGTGGTAGCATAGTTAACTTAGGCTTCATCAAGAGTGTGACTAGCATAATAAATTGCATGAACTATCTTGTTCGTCCTTTGGCCCAACACATCACCAACCGCATAATCACTTGCGTCAGTCATGACTTCAAATGAGAGATTCTAATCAGGCGGTTGCATAATAGGAGTTATTATCAATGCTTCCTTCAACCTAAGAAAAGCATCAAGGCATTCATCAGTGAAATCAAGGGGAGCATCTTTAAGAAGAAGCTTAGTTAAAAGTTTTGCAATTTTTGAAAAGTCTTTGATGAAATACTGATAGAAACCGACATGTCCCAAGAAACTTCTTACTCCCCTAACCGACGTTGGTGGAGGCAATTTTTCAATGATTTCTACTTTTGCTCGATCAACCTTAATTTCACGCTCAGACACATTGTGTCCTAGAACTGTTCCATCCCTTAATATAAAGTGGCATTTCTCCCAGTTTAGGACTAAATTAACTTCTTCATAACGCTGCAAAACTCGAGACAAGTTAGCTAAATAACCATCAAAAGTAGTCCCATACACCGAGAAGTCATCCATAAACACGTCCATGTATCTTCTATTCAGAGAAAATAGACATCATACATCGTTAAAAAGTGACATGGGCATTACAAAAACCGAAAGACGTGCGCCTATAAGCAAAGGTCCCATAAGGATAGGTAAAAGTGGTCTTTTCCTGGTCATGAGGATGAATAAGGATTTGGAAAAATCCTGAATAGTCATCTAAATAACAAAATAGGAATGCCTGACTAACCTTTCCAACATCTGGTCTATAAAGGGAAGTGGAAAATGATCTTTTTGGGTTGTCTTGTTCAACTTTCTATAATCAATACCCATCCTCCAACCTGTAACCGTCCTTGTAGGGATAAGTTCATTATTTTCTAGTTCTTGACTACGGTCACACCCCCTTTTTAGGAATCACATGGACCGGGCTAACACATTCACTATTAGAAATAGGATAGATTACCCCCAGCATCTAGTAGCTTAAGCACCTATTTTTTAACCACTTCCTTCATGTTAGGATTTAATCTACGTTGGTTCTCTATAGAGGGTTTATGATCATCTTCTAAGAGAATTCTATGCATGCAAATTGATGGGTTGATTCCTTTTAATGTCATCCATTGTGTTCCTATGACCTTGCGATGCAGCCTAAGTGTTCTAAGCAACTTATCAGTTTCATTTTCATTTAGACATGCATTCACAATTACAGGATAAATAGAGTTAGGACCAAGAAATTCACACCTTAAAGAGGAAGGGAGAGGTTTTAATTCTACCTTTGGTGATTTATCCTCTTCATAAGTAGAACTTTTTAGCTCTAGCATCAGAATTTCAAGCTTTGCATTTCGAAGTGGAGCAGTTGATGTTGATTCTAAGGATTAAGCATATGCGACTACCTCGGGGTCTTCATCATTTATTGAACCGTCACTTACCAAACATTTCTCAAGTGGATCAGCTGAGTAATGGTTTGCAAGTTGCTCATGTGTACACTTGTCAATCACGTTGACCATGTAACAAACTTTATCAGTTAGAGGGAGTTTCATAGCATTGCTTAAATCAAATTCCACCGTCTCCCCTCCAATATTTAGGGAGAGCCTTCCATTTTTAACATCGATTATAGCACCTGTAGTTGTAAGGAAGGGTCTTCCTAATATAATTGGAATGTTAGAATCTTCTTCTATTTCCAAAATAACGAAATCAATCGGGATAAAAACTTACCAACCTGGATAGGTACATCTTCAAGTATACTACCGGATATTTTACTGATCGATCCGCTAATTAGAGTGATATCGTGGTTGGCTTCAAATCACCTATGCCAAGCTTCTTACAAATAGACATCGACATTAAACTTACGCTTGCACCTAAATCACACAAAGCACGGTTAATAGAGACATTACCAATAACACAAGGAATAGAAAATGAACATGGATCCTTAAGTTTAGGAGGCAAATTATTTTGGATGATAGCACTACACTCCTCAGTAAGGGCCAACAGTCTCGTATTCTTCCAACTTTCTTTTATTAGATAGGATCTCTTTCAAGAACTTAGCATAAGAAGGCAATTGGGAAATAACCTCAGTGAACGGGATATTGATGTGTAACTTTTTCAAAATTTTCAAAAAAATTTCGAACTGCTTTTCTAACTTAGCCTTAGCTAACCTTTGGGGAAAGGGTAGAGGAGGCTTGTAAGGAGCGGGAGACACATATTTCTCAACTTTTTCTTCTTCCTGCGTTTGTGTCTCATTATCCAAATCTACAACCTTTTCACTTTTTTCTTCATGACAACCATCTACCCCATCATTTTCCTTCATTTTAGGTTCATCATATTGTTTTCCACTCCTAAGGGTTATAGCATTCACATGACCCCTGGGATTCGTCTTGGGTTGTCTAGGTAGCATGCCCAAAGGCCTAAAGGAAGAACTAGCATTTTGTGCCAATTGGGTGATTTGTATCTCCAACATCTTGTTATGTGTAGCTAGGGAATCCATCTTAGAGGTCAATTGTTTTACTACCTCATTCATGGTTTGTTGTTGTTGCTTAAACTCTTCATTCAATCTCAATTGAGTCGTCACAAACTTTTCCATCATATTTTCCAAATTAGACCTTTGATAAGGGAGATTGGATTTAGGAGCACGAAAACCAGGAGGAGCAAAATTAGATGCAGGTATGGGATTTCCAGGTGAGTTTCTATAAGATAAATTAGGATGATTCCTCCACTCAGGATTATAAGTGTTAGAGAATGGGTCTCCCTTCTGATTAAAGTTATTAACATAGTTAACATATTCATTACCAGAAGTATCAAAGGATGGGGGGTTTCCTAATTGACATTCAAGTGCAGAATGACCCACGTAACCACATATCTCACATGCAATTGAAGTAGATGCCACAAAATTAATACTCAAGCTTTCAACTTTTTTAAACAAAGCATCAACTTTAGAGGATATATGATCTAAAGCATCTATTTCATACTTTCTTCCTTTTTATGTCTGAGCACGCTCGTTCGCCCATTGATAGTGATTCTGAGCCATGTCTTCAATGAGAGTGTATGCCTCATCTATTGTTTTGTTCATCAAAGCTCCTCCTGCAGTAGCATCAATAGTCATTCGAGTGTTGTAAAAGCCCGTTGTAGAAGGTGTGAACAATTAACCACTTCTCCAGTCCATAGTAAGGGCACATCCTCAATAATTCATTGTAGCGCTCCCAAGCTTCATAGAGTGACTCTCCTTCCTTCTGTACAAAGCTTGTGATCTGGTTCCTCATATGTGTTGTTTTACTTGGGGGAACATACTTTGCAAGAAATGCCCTGGATAATTGATCCCAAGTGGTAATGGACCCAGCTGGCAATGAATGCAACCAAGCCCTAGCCTTGTTCTTTAAAGAGAACGAAAATAGTCTGAGTCGAATAGCATCATTGGTCACTCCATTAAGCTTCAAAGTGTCACAATACTCCAAAAAAATCGATAGGTGGAGGTTCGGGTCTTCAGTAGCACCTTCTCCAAACTGATTTTGTTGAACCATTGAAAGCAGTGATGGTTTTGGCTAGGGGTGCATTCAGTCCGGATACGGCTTGGATATGATGCTTACCATATCCATATCTGCTTACCTATCTTGAATACGGATACAGATATGGATATACCTCGGTAAGAAAAATTTATAATCATATCCGCTTAAATCGGATACGGTTACAAATATACATGTGGATATATAAACGGATATGTATGCGGATACAAAATAGATATGAGAAAACTAGATAGTATTGAGAAAAACATAGTTCATGTGATACAAAAGAGTTCGTTAATATGTCCATTATAACTAAAAAGTTAAGATTAGACATCTTGATCATCAAAATTAACCACAAATCCATAATCTAATAATCGAAAATATCGTAAGAGTATGACTAATATGTATTCAGATATTTCGAATACGGATACAGATATTTTACTATAAAACCATATCCATAACCATATCCTATCGGTTATAGATTTGAGTAACCATATTCGTACCCTAACGGATACGGTTACGGATATTTCATCGGATACGGATACGGTTTAGCACCCCTATTTTTTGCTCAAAATTATTAGCTTCAATGGTGGGCCTTGTAATACTCGAGTGTGTGCCTTGAGCATTTGGAGCAGCGAAATCCTTAAGAAGTTGATTCTTATCACCCATCGTAGCTTGTTCTTTGTTCCTTTGCTCCCTTATATATCTTCTTATGTCTGCAGGAGTCACCGATAGTTCAAGATTGTCTTCGTCGTATACTTCCGGTTGATGCCTTAGCATAAAAGAAAGTGTGTAGCAAAGATAATAAAAAAATCTAGTCTAGCTTAATAACGTAAGCACTCAATATTAACACCATAGTCCCCGGCAACGACGCCAAAAACTTGATAGGAAAGTCCGCAAGCACACAGACTCGTTGTAGCTATCAAGGTCGATCCCACATGGACTAGGAATTAATTACCAAATTTCACGTTATTCGACTAGCTAAACCTATGAGTAAAATAGAAGAGATTAAAATTTATGAGATTTAAATAAAAGAAATAAAATAAATAGCTAATCTGGTAGAATTCAATATAATAAAGGGCCAGGATTGGGTTTTTACCACAACTTCGATATTCAATGATGAATTATTTCAATTCTCAGTGTTGGTTTAAACTAGAAATGGTGAATTAACCTAAATTAATCTAAAGCCTATTTCAAGGTCTAAAGGTCATGCCTAATTAATCTCAATTAACCTACTTTCATAGAATCAAGATTAAATTAAACCCATTAAGCTTCATGCTAATCCAATTAAAATCCCCAAGGAATCTAGCCTACTTTCGTAGTTCGAATTCCCTACTTAATTTCTAGAGGTACGGTATTAATTTTCACCTTTCAGTCCTTCAATTAATTATTTATGATTGTTAATCCGATGATCAAGTGAATCAACAAAATTAATTTACAAGAAATTAAGTTTAAAGATCTAAACTTTTACTAAGAACTTATATTAATCCATCATCAATTACCAAAAAGTTAGGTTCTTTCCCAATCCTAGACAAGAAATCTACTCACACATTATTGAGATAAGAAAATACATCAAATAAATATGCAAATCAATCATAAGAATAAATTAATTAAAGAGAGGAAATAATTAACCCGTCTTTCAATTGAAATCTTCAAAATAAAAACTTGCAATCCAATCTTGTACAAGAAATCCGTGTCTTCCTTCAATACTTGAACTCTAAAATAGATGCTAATTGACGGCTAAGAAAACAAGAACAAAAGATCCTAAACCCTAAGCTAAAATACCTATATGTAGGTCCCCAAAAAATTTGAAAAAAGATAAGGCCCGAACTACAGGTGTGGTGTGCACCACACCAGGGTGTGGTAGAATCTGGCTTGCCCATTTTGTGCTCGTTTGTATAGTTTTTGATATTTTGGCTATAACTTTTTCGTCCGACCTCAAAATAAGGTGATTCAAATTGCGTTGGAAATCTATCAAAAATACCTACAACTTTTGACTTTTGAGATTTTCCGGATTAGAATTGCATCATGGTCAAAATTTTAGTTCTTCACACTTGTGCATCCATTTTCTTCTCGAGCCATGCATTCTAAATCTCGTTGTTGCTTCAAACTCTTGTTTAACTTCCAACGATCATCGAATCTTTCAATCCATGCATTCTAAATCTCGTTGTTGCTTCAAACTCTTGTTTAACTTCCAACGATCATCGAATCTTTCAATCTTGAGCCAATACCTCTCGTTGTTGCTTCAAACTCTTGTTTAACTTCCAACGATCATCGAATCTTTCAATCTTGAGCCAATACCTGTATATAAGAACACAAACCACAACAATATCCTCGATCTAAACACGAAATATGCATCAAATACTCATAAATCATGCTTGAAATACACTAAGATAATGCATATTTACGTGTTTATCAGTAGGATAACAAATCCATTGTAATATCTTATTGAGAGGTTTATAATTAATAACTAATCTAGGAGCCTCTATTTCAACTTATGTAGTATTCTCAACATAAAAGGTTTCACAACTCCAAGGAGAAGAACTACGCTTAATAAACTTTTTATTTTGAAGTTCGGAAATTTCTTGTTTACATATCTCAAGGGATCTTTGATTCGTTTGTATAAGTCTTGCTTTAGTAGGAATTTTATTTTCAGAAGAATCTTTTTCAACAAGGTGTTTAAACCAAAAACCATATAGGAAATTCAAAAGAAACTTCCTTCTCAAGTTTTTCATGCAATATTTTTAATTTCTCTACAAATTATTTTCCACTAATATGTTTCTCAATTTTCTCTAGTTTGATTTAGAAATATCTTAAAGGAATTTTTCTTTATAAGATAAGGTAGAGATCAGCTGCTTGTGGTAAGCTTCTTCAGGCGTATTGTTATATTTAATAGTGTATTTAAACCCTTTTGTATAAAAATTATAAAACCCTAAAAATTTAAAAATAATTTTAAATGATAATAAATGAGTTTTATTATGGTTGGTGATCATTCTGGGATGAATGGATCAGATTGAAATCGATTTGAGATTGATTCGTAGTTTCAGCCTCAATATCGCGAGTCTGTTGAAATCTACCGTATTTTTATTTTTATTAATTTTTATTGATTAGATGAGTACGAGGTTTGCGCCATTGATCTTAGAATATCGAGACCGTGCTGTAGGTCAAGTTTTTTACGT
>NC_033799.1:73026836-73055043 GCF_001876935.1 Asparagus officinalis | reverse complement strand
TAATCTCTCTCTTCCCCCTCTCTCTCTCACATTGAGCAGCCACTTCCCCCTCTCTAAACCCTAAAAAAATTTCTTTCGATTTGGGAAAAACTTTGTGAAGCAAAGATCTAGAGGAGAACAAGAACCACAACTTTTGTAAAGCAACTTCGTCCGAATCATTCGTTTAGAGATCAAATTGATCTCCAAATACAAGTTCATCTCTTTCCTAACTCATTCCCATTTTTTTTAATTTCGATGGATTAAACCCTAAATTAATGAATAGAACTTTAGATCCAATCACTAAACAAAGAAAAGACATGATCTTGATGACTAGAACTCTAAATTTTTTCTAATTGATGAATTGATTAGGATTAGAACCCTAATTAATCAAGTCAAATTTGATTAGTGATGTTTAGGAAAATTGGATCCCAAAACCATGATTTTATTTGATGTATACTTGTTTGTCCAAGCCCAACTTAAGTTAATGCTAGATTTAAAACATGATTCACACTCCAAGTTGATATTTTACAAGTTTTTGAGAAAATCAATTAACTTTAGAAAACTGTCGATTCTTGTTTCAGCGTTCGCGTCAGTCGACTGACCCCATTGATCAGTCGACCAATTGGCTCTCAGGATTTTGTTTTGATCCTCTCGGATCGGTCGACTAATAGATCATCAGTCGACCGATTAAGACTTATTAATTGTGTATGCTCACTGTTCGGTCGACTGATGGGATATCAGTTGACTGATTGAGTGTCGGTCAACTGATTCCCAAGGGCCAGTCGACTGATTTAGTGATGTTTTTGCGTGTGTTGATCTTCCACGTATGTTTGGTCACTTACACAATGTATGGGCCGCACGTCGATACACGTGCGTGGCCATGGGAGTGTACGTATTGGGTTTGGTACGTACAGACCCTCGAGAGTGCGTAGCCCATGTGTTAAGCTTGTCGCGAAATGAGGGCGACAACTATCGAGTTGCATATGTCAGTGTCGTATGTCTGCATGGATGGCCGGGATAGGTAGTGAACCGCATGATATTGCAATGAGCCGCGGGATACTGCGAATACCTATGCTCCGTATCATACTTCTGCATAGATGTCTGAGTTAGGTTGTAAGCCGCATGATATTGAAATGAGCCACAGGACACTGTGAGCACAGAGACTCCACATCTCTTTTATTTGTATTGTCCGGATTAGGCTGATATGCCTATACTTCGCTTGGTGTCCGAGTTAGGTAGTGAGCCGCACGATATTATGATGGACCACGTGATACTGTGAGCACCTATACTCCACACCATATTCATTGAAGAGGATTACACAGGATTGTGTATTTTCTCCCGTACCACCTACCCTGAGGGTAGTGTGAAATACTATATTTTGGCATGCACGACATGTCCTGGATGAGGTGTTGGTGATGTACTTCTTTATTGCTTGTTTATAGGATTTTGGAAGTTGATTTTTAGCGATTCACAATTTGAGATATATGGTATATACGAGGGTTTCATTGTTTGGATTATTCACTCGATGTACTCATCTCGTATTGTGGGTTCCTAAATCCTAACTCCTCTTAGTACAGTGTATATGATTTTTTTAATATACATGCTATATGTAACACTTCTATTATACTCGCTACCCCTTCCCCCTGGGGGGCAGTGGAGATGTTTTTGCTAGCGCTCTGATGCTCGTTGTAATCACCTCTTTTTAGGTAGCTAGTCGGGGACTCGGAGAACCGCAGGTTGACGGGGATTCAGCATAGTTCACCGTCATTCATCATAGGTACTTAGAGCTCCACAATGGACTCATTTATGTTTTTTTTTGTCTTTTGAAGATGTACTTTATTTTAGGTCCGAGTGCCTGAGTACTGTTCAGTTTACTCTTATATTTTAGAGACTCGTTGTACTTGTGTCAGTGGATGTGGATCTGTCAGCTATGTATCTTTCTTCCCTGTTGGGACACTCATTTATGATGTTATCTATTTCTTATCCACATGTTATTTCTTATATTCATCTGTAATGTATTTAGGAATCATCGACGATTATATGTGTGGATGACTTTTCCGTTGAGTATCCCATACCATTATTATATCTGCTTCTACTCTTCGCTTTAGTAGTTCTAGAGGTACCTTGTTTGATTTTTTTAGATTTCAGGGGCTTCCTTATTACCACATTTTGTTTCTGCTAGAGTGATAGCAATAGTAACAGTGAAACATGTTTATACACAGTGGAGGGTGCATAGTAGGTTTGACATCTCTGGGTTCACCTTGCACTGTAGCCATGTGTGAAAACAGGGGCGTCACAAAAATGAAGACCATCGTCATCAATAGAACAAAGTTTAAGAAGATTAATAAAAGGGTATTAAGAATAATACCTTATTTCAAATCTTTGATAAGAATAAACGATGTTTTTAAACATAGGAATTGATTGCAAACATGAACATCAAAAAGCTTACATTCAACTCTGAGATTTTGACCATTTGCAGAGTTAATAACATGAGTTGTTTTTTCAACATATTAGAAGGGAATAAAACCTTCTCTAATACAATTAAGATCTGCTCCCATATGAATCACCACATTATTTTTTTGGTTTCCTATGAGGTATCCCCACACCTTATTATGGATGGGACTAATCTCTGCTCGTGTTTTTTACCTGTTGGGGATTTGAACACGAAACTAGCCCGCTATAGGCCGTCCCCCACCAAGAGTTCAGCGTGACCATATACTGATGTTTTAACCCTATGGCTTTCTATCAATGCATTATGATAAATAGTAAAATTAGACTAAATATTAAGAGTAATATTACATTTATATTTTTGTTTAATATATTTCTCTACAATGTTGATTGATTTATTGAAATATTCTATAGAATTTGGTTGCGATTTCAAGATTTGTATTTCTTGCTTAAGATTCTTAGTCTCAAAATTTTTACTTCTCTTTGTTACTTTTTGAGATCTTCAACAAATGACTTTTTGTTATTGTGTATTTTGTTTATTAGTTTAAAAGAAGTGTAGTGCTTGGAGTTGTTTTATTTCTTTTTAGTCATCTCGAGGTATTTAGTTAATTGTACTCTTTTTTCTTGTGCATCTGCAATAGCATCGATAGTGTTAAGAATAAATTGTTCATGTTCATCTAAAGTATTTAATTCAGAAGAACTATTAGAAGACTCCAATGATGATTCAAATTTTTTTTATAACAAGTGCAAAGATTATCTCACTAGATGAACTATTATTATTTTTAATGTTTAAAGCATTAATAAGTTTATTAATTTTTTTCTTCTATAAAGTCTTTAGATTCTAATATTAGCCTGTTCGTTAACTTTCTTTTTCAAATTCTTTTGAAAACATTTATTAGCATGAAGTCCATTTTTTTGTTACACTTGTAACCTGTAGGAATTTTTGTATTATTATTGTTGTTGTTTTTCGAAAATTTCATTTCCAAAGATTTTTCTTCTGTATTATTTTGTGTTTTTCTGTAACCTCTAATTCTTAGGTTTTTCATTTGAAGACCGAGTTGTTAACAAAAATCTCTTAATTACTTTTTATCTGTAAGCTCTGATTTTCTACCGTGTTTCTAATTTTAACATCATTACAAAGCCTTAAGCAAATGGTATTGACTCCTTAGATTAATTCTTCAAAAGGGATTTGATCATAAATTATTTGATCATTATATTGTTCTTTAATGATTTCTCTCACTTTTTCGGCAAATAAAGATGGAAGGCCAGAGACAAAATTTTCTTTCCAAATGGGATTATTGCAATCATGTAATTGTTAAATTTTAGAAAAAAAAATATTTTTATACCATATAAAGTTTGTAAAGGTTTTATACTAAAATTTATAATTTGTTCTTTAACTTTATCTTGAACAGTAACAGAAGCCAAGTGAGGAGAATAAGTGAGAAATTGTGAGCTAAATCAACAAAATGATGATAAACAGAAATGAGCAAGGTATAGATTGCATCACTAAGATAATTTCCTTTTTTGTCAAGAATTGGTTCTCCAAATTGATTTTCATTATGCTATTTAGAATGTTATTCCATTCAGTTTCAGTGAGATAACGATCCCACTACCCTTGTAATTGACCAGAAAAAGATAAACACAAGCCACTGGCAATGTTCTTTTCAGGATTACCTTGTTGTCTACAGGTGTTGTCATAAATAATCATTTATTATAAAAGATGTATTATTTGGTATTCAGTATAACCATCACGATTCCACTCAACAAGAGAATTACCATCAAAATTTGTCTTGTGATAATTATTAATTTTTTTCAAATTGCATATCTACAGGAGTAAGTCCCTATAATAATTTTTTGTGTTATTTGAATAGTAAGAATATTTTTTAATACTCTAAATTTGTAGAGGTTTTCCAAAATCATATTCTGATTTATAGTCAGGTATGTCATCAAATTGAGACTCGAGGTTTGACAAAACATTGATGGCTGGAGATTTATTTAGAGACATCTTTTAACCTTTTAGTTAGTTCTTCAATAGGATTATTCATTTTCTCACCGAGTTTAAAATGTTTGTTATTTGGTAATTTGATATTCTCAATGAAAGTTTGAGGGGTAAATGGTGGTATGGATATCTGGCTGATAATAGGTTTTTTTTAATATCTATGAGCATGTTTTCAATCCTATCTATTTTTTTGCCTCCTGTTTGAATGTGAATGTTGGTAAGATTATTCTGTTCAGTCACAAGAGTAACATGATCTTGTCAGGCCAAGCTACTAGAAGATTTAGGAGTTTTGATAGCAGTTGTTTTAATTTTTCTTTTCTAATTTTTATTGGTTTTTCCGATTTTTATTGGTTCAAAAGGTGGATGTAAAGATTCTATTTCTTTTTCTTTATCTGTTTTCCACGTGTTGGAAACTTTTTTAGCACATAAGCATGATTTTCAAGGGGTCAATGTTTAAGGGAATTTTTTTTAGTTCTTCAAGATAAATAACTTCATACCATAAGGAAAAGGGTATATTTCGTCCAATAGTACTATATATACACACAAAACCCACGCATCAGCGGCCGCCTAAATTTTCTATACATTCACTTTTAGTTGCCAAACAAAATTTGTAAATAGAAAGTACAGATAGAGTACTTTCTCTAGAAAGTACTTCCTCCCCGCTTTCTATTTTCATTTACTTTTCGGTCAGCCAAACAACCCTTTAGGTGCAGCTCTAACTTTATTATTCAGAGGTTAGAACATAGTTCCAACTATAAAATGTAGTGGCAAAAAGGACCAGCAAGTTTTTGGTTTTTGCTGCATTTGGTGTGACACGCACAAGATTTTCTTGATACTCAGTTCTGTAGAGGGTACAAGGTATATACACATATGAAGCAAACCAAACCTCACATCCTTTGACAGATAAACCAATATTCATAAATCAAAAGACACCGAGCTATAGGTTATAGTCAGCCTACATTATCTTCTCGAGCAGATTCATTTTCTTGTTCCTCATGTTCCCCATCCATGTGAGCTGCTGCTGCTTCTCCTTCTCCTCCTCCTACCATTGTTTCGTCTTCTGCATTAGCATACACTTGCGAGCTCACTACTTGGCCATACAAATCTTTATGTTTCAAATTACCTGCAGACCGAGGAGATATTTATTGTTAACAACAGTACACTACTGTTTTGAGGAGATTAACGAGTTTAGTAGTAATGGAGCAAAACAACGACGACAACACAGCTTTTATCCCCAATTTTAGGGTTGGCTAAATGAATCCTACTCTTCCACTCAACTTTATTGAGAGAAATCTCCCCTCCATTAAATTATAATCATTAACTATATATCGTTTCAACAGTTATGACCAAATTATCTTAGGCCTACCTCTGATTCTTTCTTTTATAATCTTACCATTTATTCTAATTGTTGGATTTAATGACCTTGATTGAACTTGACAAAACCATAATGAAAGATTCTCTCATTTTGTCCTTGACGGGATCAACCTCTAGCGTCATATGGATGCACACATTTCTTACCCTATCTTTTAGTGACTAGTCCATAACCAGTCCTCCATCATACTCAATTCTTGCATTGTAACAAGTTGTTATTAATTCCACAACAAATCCATAAAGCATTGTGTTCTTAGTAGTGTGGGAACTCACCCATCCAAAATGTACATCCATTTGATGTGCTATGAAGAAGAGCCTTAACGTGGAATAAGAATCGTTCCATCGATCTTTTAGTTGCAGGGATCTTGCTGGTGACCATTGTTCGTTTCAAACCCTTAAGATAAATATACACAATTAGGCAAAGGGAAAGTAGCGCATTAGATTGATTGAAACAAGCTAGTAAGACAAGCAGTACCTTAGCCTCAGAACAAAGGGCTTGTATGATTCTTGTTGCCTTTTGGAGCTCTTTGACCTACAATAGCAAATAAGGGTTTAGTTCACACCTTTCTTCGTTAGTGAATATTTCTTTTTATCTTGTTTTTGCAAAAGAAAAAAAAATGAAAAAGGAATCACACTGTTTTCCAATTGATTTTTGTATCAAACGAAACTAAGACAGGATTATTTCATTCCCTTTGCTACAAACTGAACCTTGACGGAAAATGAAGGCAGAACTTACCAATTGGATGATAATGTCATTATGAGCCTGGAAATGGACTTCTAGGAAGTTGAAAGCTGCGAAAATTTTCTTGTTAGAAGACTACAGTTGGTTGTGGATATTGAAATTTGAGACAGTTGCACTTTCACAAAATTATCCAACTTTTGCAGAGAAACAACTTGAATTTAGACCTTACCTTTTAAGAGAGTACCAACAAACTTGCCGCCGTATTTGACTGCCATAGCATGCATAGCTACCTGCTTGTCACAAAGAAATGTTAGCAAGACTTACTTTGTGATCTATTTCTTTCAATGCTTTTAAACTCGATTTATGAAAGATACACTACCAATTCCAGATATTATAATACATGAAGAAACAAAGCAGATTTACTGTGAAGAAGAAATCAGCCGATATAGTGGTTTGTTCCTCATGTTGAGATTAAACAAAATGAAGTGGTAATTAGGTACTGATTTAATGGTTCAGGGGGTAAAAAGGACGAATTTAATAGTTTAGGGGTGCAAGGTGAGACAAAAAATAATTCAGGAGGCAAGCGTTAAACTAATTCAATAGTTTAGGGGGCATGTAGAGACTAAAAATAGTTCGGGGGTAGAAGGGACAACACAAATAGTTTAGGGGGCAAATACGGTCTGAAGCCAAATAAATATTCAAATCCTAGTATTACTGTAATGATACACCAAGACAAATGATCACAAGATGATGGAGATCTTGTGTAACAAATATTCAAATCACAGTATTGTAATAATACAACAAGAGAAATGATCACAAGATGATAGCAATCTTGTGATTTCGTTAATGTTTTACAGTGTGTTGCTATTTGTTGGCCCAAAGCTTCTGGCCCGTTACCAAAAGGCCCATTTCCCTTGTGTTTATTTGATGTGCCCTAGCCTTTATCTGATGTGCCCTAGCCCCTCTATTTTTTTCTCCTACCCGATGGTTCTCACCTCCCAGTTTTCGTGATCTGATGGCCGCCACTTGTGAGCTCCCATCCGTAGGTCGGCTCCCTCCTTCGTTTTCTTCCCTAGCTCCTCTCCCGTGTCAGCTGCCCCCTTCCCTATATATGGGTAATGGGTTGGTAGTAGCTCTGTAGAGGGACGAAGAGGAAGAAGATCTGAGCTTGAGCTCTCCTCTGATTTGTGTGATCTCTCTCTTTCTGTGAGTTTTGTGCTCTTGTGGGCTTTGTGCTCTCTACCCCCTTTGTGCGATTTCTTCATCTCTGTGATCGATCAAGGAGCAGATCAGCGGCGAGCTCTCCTTTTGGTCCTTGGTGGTGCACTAGAGAGGAGAACGAGGACTGGTTGAACAGGCTTCTGAGCCAAACAACGCGGTGACTCGTTGTCGCTCAAAACCGCCGGTCGCCGCCGTTGGTCGCCGCCACCAGTCGCCGCCGCCGGACCGCCGCAAGGGTAAGGTCGAAAACCCATCTCAACAGCTGGAAAAATTTTTCCTGTTTGTGTTTCTGCTCGTGCTAGTTGCTGGAAAATTTTTTTTGTTCCTCTTGTTTTTTTCCTTGCTCGTGCTAGTTGCTGTGATACCATTATCTGATTTTTTGTGTGAAAAATGTCTACTGCTAATCAATTTGGTATGGTTCAATATGGTATGGCTCCGTTCAACGGAAAATCTGATTTTAGCATTTGGAAACAAAAAATAAAATGCATCTTAATTCAACAGAAGTCCTTTAGGGCTGTTGGTCAGACTTATTTAACTTCTGACACAGAAAATAAACGGGCGGAAATGAACGAAAATGCTTGTTCCACAATTTATTTGAACTTATCTGACTCTGTGATTAGAAAAGTTGGAATTTTGGACTGTGCTAAAACTCTTTGGGATAAACTTGAAGAACTCTATACTGAAACCTCTTTGCCCAGTAAAATGTTTTTGCTTGAAAATTTTTTCAAATTTAGATTGGATATGTCTAAGGACATTGAGGAGAACCTAGATGTTTTCACAAAACTTATTTCAGATATTAAGTTAACTGGTGATAAACATATAGATGATTATACTCCTATTGCCCTTCTAAATGCTATTCCTGACTCATATAGTGATGTAAAATCTGCTATTAAATATGGTAGAGATGATATTACCCTTGACATTGTGGTTAATGGTCTTAAGAGTAAGGAATTAGATTTAAAACATTCTGGGGGAAATAAAAATTCTGGTGAGGTTATGCATGTGAGGGGAGGGGTAGGTCTCAGAATAGGTCTAATTACCAAAAGAATGCTAGTAATGGGGAATCAAGTAAGAAAAAATTTGAAAATGAAAGGGGCAGATCTAAGTCCAGGTTTAAAGCTAAAAAATGCTATAATTATCATGAAACTGGTCACTTTATTAAAGATTGTCCTAAGCCTAAGAAAAATCAGCAAAATGAACATGCTAATATGGCTGTCTGTGAGGGCAAAATGGGTGAGATTTTCATGATTAATAATCTGTGTGATTATGCATATTTGAACTCTGTGTTATCTGATCCTTTGTGTAAATCAGATTGGTTGGTAGACTCTGGTTGTACTTTTCATATGACTCCTTTTAAAACCTTGTTTTCAAACTACAAGAAAATAGAGAATGGCTTTGTATCAATGGCAAATGAAAAGAAATGCAATGTTTTAGGAACTAGTGATGTATGCCTTAGGTTTTCCTCTGGTTCTGTGTTTACTTTGCAGGATGTTAGGCATGTTCCTGATTTACGTTATAACTTGATTTCTTGTGCATCTCTAGAAAATGATGGTTTGGAGGGAAAATGGGGTAAAGGGGTTATGAAAATTCTGAAAGGGTCTCTTGTTATTTTTACTGCTGAAAAACAAAATAATTTGTATATTTGTCATGTTGAACTTGTGCTTGATTCTGTTAACTCTGTGATAGGTGATAAATCTGTTTTATGGCATAATAGATTAGGTCACATGAGTAATAAAGGATTAGAAATTTTGCATAAAGGAGGTCACTTTGGTAATGATAAAATATCCCCCATCCCTTTCTGTGAATCTTGTGTGCTAGGAAAACAACATAGGGTTACTTTTCCTACTTCTTTTCCTAATCGGTCTAAGTGCACTAGTGTACTTGAATATTTGCATGCTGATGTGTGGGGTCCCTCTAGTGTGCCTACGCATGGAGGGAACCAATATTTTCTTTCCATAATTGATGATTATTCTAGGAAAGTTTGGGTTTTACTCATGAAACAAAAATCTGAAGTTTTTGATAAATTTAAAAACTGGAAAATTATGATTGAAAACCAAACGGGAAAGAAAATAAAAACTCTTAGGACAGACAATGGTCTTGAGTTTTGTAACAAACAATTGAATGATTTGTGTACTACTTGGGGTATTAAAAGGCATAAATCTGTTCCCTGCACACCCCAGCAGAATGGGATTGCTGAAAGGATGAATAGAACTCTCTTAGAGAGGGTGAGGGCTATGTTGGCCACATCTGGGCTCTCCAAGAAGTTCTGGGGAGAAGCTGTTTGTATTGCGGCCTATTTGATTAATAGGTCTCCTTCTGTTCC
Source organism: Asparagus officinalis (assembly GCF_001876935.1). Classification (NCBI taxonomy): domain Eukaryota; kingdom Viridiplantae; phylum Streptophyta; class Magnoliopsida; order Asparagales; family Asparagaceae; genus Asparagus; species Asparagus officinalis. The sequence continues at coordinate 73,045,020 of NC_033799.1, read as the reverse complement.
CTTAGGAGGGAAATGCCCTGAATTTGTGTTCACGATTAATAGGTCTCCTTCTGTTCCCTTAGGAGGGAAATGCCCTGAATTTGTGTTCACAGGCAAACCTCTTAATTTAAATAATTTGAGAATTTTCGGGAGTGCTGGCTATGTGCATCAAAAGATTGATAAGTTAGAACCTAGATCTAAGAAATGTGTTTTCTTAGGATATCCTGAAGGGGTAAAAGGTTATAGGCTTTGGAATAAGAGTGAACGGGGGTTTAAGATAGTAATAAGTAGAGATGTTATTTTTAATGAAAATGAATTTCCTTGTTTACCTTTACATGTCCCTATTCCTGAAAATGATGCTCCAAATGAGGTGGAGTAAATGCCTATTATCAATCAACCTAAATCACCCCCTGAAGAAAAATTGAATGATATAATTATTGAAAATCAAGATGAGATTATTCCAAATGAGGTGGAGCATGAAATGCAGAAAATAGATAACATGCATGATTTGAATGATTATCAACTCACTAGGGATAAAAATAAAAGAACATTAGGAAACCTGAAAGATATAGAGATTGTAAATTGATTGATTGTAATATGTCTGAGTTTGTCTTTAATATGTCTGAGTTTGCCTTTAATGTGTTTGAATCCCTTGAGTGCAATGAACCTAAGACTTATAAAGAAGCATTAAGGTCAAAATATTCTGAAGAATGGATTAGTGCTATGAAGAGTAAGATGGAATCCCTAAGAATTAATCAAACATGGAAACTTGTTCCTAAACCTGCTAGTTGTTCTGTAGTGGACTGTAAGTGGCTGTTTAAGGTAAAACAAGAATCTGAAAGTGTTAGGTTTAAGGCTAGGTTAGTAGCTAAGGGATTTACTCAAAAGGAGGGAATTGATTATGCTGAAATTTTTGCTCCTGTTGTCAAATTTACTATTGTTAGAATTATGCTTGCTTTAGTTGCTCATTTTAATTGGGAATTAAAACAAATGGATGTAACTACTGCTTTCTTGCATGGTGATCTTGATAAAAATATTTATATGCACCAACCTGAGGGTTTTGTGGACCCTAAATTGCCTGATCATGTGTGTTTGTTAAAAAAGGCTTTGTATAGTTTAAAACAATCACCTAGGCAATGGAATATTAGATTTGATAAATGCATGCAATCTTTAAAGTTTAAAAGGAGTTCTGCTGATCATTGCCTGTATTATAAGAATATAGACTCTGTGCCTGTATTTCTTGTAATTTATGTGGATGACATGTTGATTGTTAGTCCTTGTTTGAAGTCTATTGAGCATGTTCAAAAATGTCTTTGTGAAAATTTTGACATGAAAGACTTAGGTGATGCTAAAAGAATCCTAGGCATGAATATTATTAGGAACAAAAACAAATCTACTCTAGTTTTAAACCAAAGTTCATATGTTGAAAAAAATTTGAGTAAATTTGCTATGTCTAATGCCAAATCTGTGAATGTACCTCTTGCTTCTCATTTTATGTTAAATAAGGATCAATCTCCCAATACTGAAACTGAAATAAATGATATGAAGAAGGTGTCATATTCCAATGCTATAGGATCTGTTATGTATCTCATGGTTAGTACTAGGCCTGACATTGCATATGCGGTTAGTTGCTTGAGTAGATATATGTCAAACCCTGGTATGCCTCATTGGAATACCTTGAAGTGGCTTTTAAGATATTTGAAATCCTCTGTGGATGTAGGATTAACCTTTTCTAAGTGTTCTGAAGGTGTTAAACTTGCTGGCTATATAGATTCCAATTATGCCAATGATAGGGATAATAGAAAATCTACCACTTCTTATGTGTTTACTTTGTGTGGCTCTTGCATAAGCTGGAAATCCCAATTACAACCCATTGTTGCTTTATCTACTACTGAATCTGAGTATGTTGCTGCCACTGAAGCTTTTAAAGAAGCTATTTGGCTTAGGGGCCTTATATCTGAAATTGGTTTTCTTGATAAAAATGTGGTTGTATTTTCTGATAGTCAATCTGCTATTCAACTTTGCAAAAATCCTGTTTTTCATGATAGAACTAAACATATTGATGTTAGATTTCATTACATTCGGGATATAGTTGAAAAGGGTATTGTCAAGTTAGAGAAAATTCCCTCAGAATTTAATCCTGCTGACATGGGTACTAAGTGTTTGCCTGCTGAAAAATTTATCTCGTGTCAAAGAATCTTGAATTTTGATTTTGGGTAATTTTCCTTTGATTTGTGTGTTGCCTTTGTGGCCTATTAATTTGCTTTGTGCTTGTTAGTAGCTTTGTGATTTTTTCCCCTTTGAACTCGATGACCGTTTGGTAGAGTTCGGTCCTTTGTGGACTTAGTATGCTTGGTGATTTTACCCTGATCTTTGTGATCTGAGTTTACTTAGTGTATTCTCTTCCATTGCTTGTATCTTCTTTGTGATTATACAGGTAATAATTTGGCGATGATGAGTCCTGCAATTTCGTGTTTTTTCTCTGTGCACTACCTTGGGCCAAAGGTGGAGATTGTTGCTATTTGTTGGCCCAAAGCTTCTGGCCCGTTACCAAAAGGCCCATTTCCCTTGTGTTTATTTGATGTGCCCTAGCCTTTATCTGATGTGCCCTAGCCCCTCTATTTTCTTCTCCTACCCGATGGTTCTCACCTCCCAGTCTTCGTGATCTGATGGCCGCCGCTTGTGAGCTCTCATCCGTAGGTCGGCTCCCTCCTTCGTTTTCTTCCCTAGCTCCTCTCCCGTGTCGGTTATCCCCTTCCCTATATATGGGTAATGGGTTGGTAGTAGCTCGGTAGAGGGACGAAGAGGAAGAAGATCTGAGCTTGAGCTCTCCTCTGATTTGTGTGATCTCTCTCTTTCTGTGAGTTTTGTGCTCCTGTGGGCTTTGTGCTCTCTACCCCCTTTGTGCGATTTCTTCATCTCTGTGATCGATCAAGGAGCAGATCAGCGGCGAGCTCTCCTTTTGGTCCTTGGTGGTGCACTAGAGAGGAGAACGAGGACTGGTTGAACAGGCTTCTGAGCCAAACAACGACGAGATAAGATCCTTACACAGTGCAAGCACCAAAATGGAAGTTATTTGGGAAGAAAATGCTAGTAGAATTTTCATACTACTCAGTTGCAACATTATGCATTATGACAAGAAAAACTATTTTTGCCCCCATTTATATGCTATCAGAATATTCCCGCAGCATTATTTTCCTCAATTCAGCAAGCAACAAAATCCTAGCATATATTATGTGGTAATGGTGAAAGAATAAATCGTACATCTCCTAGCTTTTGTAGATGACCCAGTCAAGAATTGCACAGGCATTTAAAAAATGAAGCACAATTTCATCATTTATTTCTTTAGCCATGAGCTGTGGAGTAACTGGAGGTTAGTAACTTAGTATTACCTTGTCATGAACCTTGCACAGATTCACCAAAGATACAACTATGTTCACTGACTGAAGAAGTTTTATCAGGACATCTTTTGCAGCTTCCCTTTGGATATTTCCTCTAGATTTCAAAATAACTCCCTTGACCTGAGTAAGAAAGAAAAAGGAAATGATAATAACTTGGTATGTATAATTTATAGAAGCCAGCACGCAAATATGATATGAGTACTCAGACATGTCAGTATCATTCATGCGCACACGAAAGCTCACACAAGCACATAAACATCTATTTGCAGGCACAGATGCTAAATAGCAAAGTAGCAAAGATATGCCAATAGATATGATGCTTACCAACTTGTTTAAAATTTCAAGGTTCTCTTCATGCTGCATGCATATGAAATCTTCATCAGCGTCCAATAAAAGCTAGAGAAACTAGTGTATGGTAGTTTGACAAGATTGAGAGTTTGTACCAATACCCGACACCATGTAAGAAACATGGTAGGACATAGTGTTGGAAATCCATGGGCAGCAGCTTGGGTGTTCTCAGTTTTGCATGAAGGCACCTGAAAAAGAATAGAAAAGATAAGCTGTTGGCCGTAATCAAGATATCCTGTGTTCAGATACTATACAACAAACAATAACTGAGACGAAGTGTATATACTGTAAACAACAGTGGCAAACTTCTTGTTCAAGCGAACAAAATACCATTTATATGGAGAAGGTTTATAAACACAGATGAGGAACCTAATACCTGAGGCAATACTGAGCATGCTAGCTCATCAAGGAGATCAGATGTAGATTCACTGTTTTTCAGATATATTTGGAGTATCTTCTGTACTATGTCACCCTGAAAGATATAAATAGATACTATTATAGAGAAACCATGCTTATATTTAAAACTTGCTAAGAATATCAGAACAATCTATTAGTCATTTACCTTATTTTTTCCTCCGATCTCATTGTCCTCACCAACCCAATTATTCCCAAGTAGTTTGTGGGCAGACAAACCAAGCTTGCTTCTCAGAAAAGGTAAGATTCTCTGGAAGGATCCCCCATACATGTTTTTCCCATTTACATCAGTAGATTTTTCAAGCAACAATGCAATTGAGTTGACAAGCGATTGCATGGTGAATAATACTTCCGCTGCTAGCAAAAATGAGAACGAGCACGCTACACAAGAAACAGATCTTAGAAACACCTCATAACACGTACACTGTATACAAAGAAGATGTAAGGTAATCATCTCGGGTTAAGTCGAGCCATTATACCTGTTTCCAGTACCTCTTCAAGCGATGAATATACGCCACAGTACAAGTAATCCAGGTTCCCAACTGTTGGAAGTGGGTTCAGCCCTGAAACAAAGTTGTCAGGCTTCTCGATTGGCTGGAATGCTTCCAGCATATCCCTGAGAATTGGTTGGTTTGTCTGAAGATATAGTTCCGGAAGGCTTAGCATCTGCACTCAAGAAACAAAGAACTGAACATATAACCCCCCCACAAGTGGTGTAGTGGTGGGGACCTGTGGCGTTGGCTCAAAAGGCCAAGGGTTGATCTGTGTCAAGCCTCCGGGCTTACTTTGTTTGGTATTAAGCCAAGGTTCCTCACACCAAAAAGAAAAAAAAGACAAAAAAGGGAAAAAGGGGTTATAAGACTATTTGCAACAGAGTGCATCTACTAGTATACCTTACTATAGCAGCATAGAACTTCTTTAAAGACAAAAGTAGCAGCTGAAGCTTTTGAAAAGACCAGATTTGGTATATCTGGATTTCCAGCAGCAGTCGACTGAGCTGTCCAATGCTCCTCACAGGTTTCAACTCCTAGAGAAGGTAGGTGGTAACATTGTATAAAAAACAAAAGATATAACTGTGTGGGGATAAAGTCTGTACCATCTTACCATCCCTAAGAACAGAAAATGCACAATATAGATGTTTCTTTATGCTTGGAAATAAAGGTCTAATCTTGCTCAGAAACTCAGATGTTGTCACTCTACAGTACCCAGGCGAGGCCTTCACCGAGCATATAGCTGGAAATTGTTTGCTTGGAGGACTCAAGTAATCCAGCTTGTTGTGGAAATCACGGAGAAGATAAAGATGCAACGGGAGCTAGAACAAAATCTTAGCATCAATCAACTGAACCTTCACAAAGATAAGTAGCACCAATATCCAAGGGTTGAGGGGAATACCTCAGCTGCAGGATCTGAACAACAGGAATCACGACCCTGCAATGAGATCAAATGGAATCAGACTAACATGATTACTTAATGATAAGATAGGAACTTCACCAAATAAAGTAACATAAGTACATCAGCTGATATCAAAAGGTAACTAACAGAGCAAGTAATTCTGCTTATAGACAAAAGAAGATGTGAAAAAGTGAAAGGTGCGGATATAGTTATGTATATTAAAGAAATTATGTCATGTACGATTTGCTTTCTCCAGCCATTGAACTACTGGCTGATATTGATATGTGTCAGACTTACGTTATATTAGATCTTAATTTGGTGCTAGGATCCAGCAGTGGCAGATCCAGGATTTATGAAAAGATGTGTCACTACATAATTAATAATTAAAAATTTTGTAATTTTTGACACGTTTTCGTATTTTGCAATAAGTGCATAATCACATAATTAGTAACACAACCAAATACATTTTTCTCATTATATTATCACTAAGTAATTATTGAGCCAAACATCATTTTTCTCAACTTTCTCAGTTGCTCTTAGAAAAGCTCTTTCCACAATTTCCTAAGCCACATGACATTGCTTTCCAAAATTCGATTGCAATCTCTCTCCTCTACGTAGATTCAATGCATCATTTAGTTCTCATATTCTTTCTTGTCAGTTGTTGCTTTAATTTAATGAATTATTGAATTTAATTTGTCGCTTTAATTTAATGAATTATTGAATTTAAGTAGGAGAACTAGTTTAAAGCTCTGGTTTTTCTACTTAAATTTTAATAGTTTCTAGTTCCAGCTTATTCCAGCTTATACCACAGTAGAATGTCAGTTATTTTCTCCTAAATACTTTATTTGTATTCCAATTATCATTGTTTTCATCTATGTTTCAATTTATTAAGGTAGTTGAACTTAAAATATTTTCTACTTGATTCCTGCTAACAATTGGCTAGTGGCTTTAGAGTGGGTTTGGGTGTTGTCCGGAGGGAACTGCTGTCAAGTGACACCAGTTTCTTAGGGTAGATCCACACCTGGGATCAAGCCAAACTGGTCAATGCCTTCTATATCAGTTAATACCTACTAAAACGTTACAGGCTTATATTGGTCAATACAGACTTATATTAGTCAGTACTTATACTAGTATATGATGATGTGTGATGTTTGAAGCACCAAAAATCAATCTGATACCGGTAGTTGATAAAGAAATAAAGAAATCAACAAATAGAAAGCTTGAAATTATACCAACTCATTCGCTGTACCAGCACTTCTGAATAGAAAAGATGGAAACTGTTAAAACTCTGTATATCAATATCAGTAAAGGTGGACCAGCACCAAGGACAATATTAAGATTTTCAGACTTCAGTTTACTCATTGTACCAAAGCTGCTACAGCATGAAGCAATTTTCCAATGCATGCAGGATGCAGCAGATAATGATCAGCCTCGTACACAATAAGGAACAAAGCAAGAGCACTCACAGCTCAAAATGAGACGCTTGCCAGCAAATGTAGGTTTTGCAAAAAGCTTAGAGAGAACAAAGCGCGATTACAATAATAAAGTAAAATAAATTGGGAAGTTGTGTACACATAAAGCACATCTCTTATAACAAAAATAATATCAGCCCATAAAGGTAGCATAAAAAGATTAGTTTTAGAAGAATGAAATTTAATGAACATTGGAATCGGCATTTAGTTCACATCAACACTTCGTTCCATACATGGCAAGAGCAAAATAGGGGAAAATGTAGCCCAACTGCCTCAAAATGTATAAATAGGTAATATTTGCGAGTTGGGATGTTTTAATACTGAATCCTTTCTCCTTAGGTGATTAACTTCTTTTGATATGTTAGGTAGTTTTGAAATTAGCACCTGCTAATCAGTGGAGGTGAATCGTCTTAAAAGGGGGCTTGATATTGCTACTGACTGGCAACAAGAGAAAGAAAAGAAGAGAAATAGAGAAGCGGAGCAACAATAATGACAAGCATCTGGATCAGCAGTGAGCAATCAACTCTACCCAAAAAACCTCAATTGACAATATGTGGCATACACTATACAAGTGATCTTACCATTTTCAGTCATGAAAGTGGAAAAACCTCGCGCAGAAAGATGATCTTCTTGGAACAACTGAAGAATGAAGCAGAATAATATATTCTAAATTGCATGGTGGAATTTGTAACGAAGACCTCAAATCTGCTGATCTGACATCATATAAGGTTACCACTTGACCCAAAGGATTAAGGTGATAACTAATCCGCAAAAAATGTCTATAAACTAAGAGTAAATTTTACTAGACCCTATAAGTTTGGGCCTTTCGCACTTAAGACCCAAGGAGTTTGAATCTCTCACTAAACCTCCCCAATAAGTTTGGGAATTAGAGAGCACCCAAAATGTTTTTTTTTCCGCTCAACACCCTTTGACTATTTTATGATGTTTATGTGGTAATCTCTATTTGGGAACTCAAATATGGATGTACACCTATGTTGCATGGGTACGGGTATGGGTACTGATATAGGTACCGGTACAGGTACGGGGCATGGCAAATTTGTAAAAGGTAGGGTAGGGTATGGGCACACAACTATATAAATATTTATATACACATATACATATTATTTATTGGAATCAGTAATTTACATTAGACCAATATTGTTTTTATTCACGTGTTATGAGAATTAAAATCCCTATAAGATTTTTATGTTTCTTTTATTTATGTGGATTGTAAATTGGAAAATCACTACTTTTTGAACTAGACATCCAAACGATCCTTTAAAATCAGAGTTCGGAACCTAACCTATGTACAATAAGTTTCTGGAAGTGGATATGAAGTGTAGGATATATGTTCGAAAAATGTACAACAAGTTTTTTAAATGAAAACATGTATTTTATAATTGAGTAGATGCCCGATTTAATATATGCTTATATGCAAGGAGTGCCCAAGGAGTTCGGGTATGGGTATGGGTATGCGTGGGGTACGGGTACGGCACTCAGATAGAAGTTCCTAGGTAACATAGATGTATACTGTTATGAGGGTTAAGTGAAAAAAAAAATCAAATGTTACGGGGGTTTCTCTGAAATTCCCAAACATATTGAGGGTTTAGTGAGCGTTTCAAACTTTTTGGGGATTAAATTCCCAGTGAAATTTACCCTACAAAATAAAGCAGAGAACACATTGAAGAGAAGAGCATAGAGAAAAAGTAGTTAAAGTTGAAAGAGGACGGTACCAAGCAGAGGAAAAAAGAAAAGGAGAAAATAAAACATGTCATTAAGCAGTGAATTTGACTCTTTATGTCACAGGATTGCTTCTTGACTTCTAAAAGATGTATCTTGTCTTGTTCCAACCAGGCAGATGCAACAAGGGACAATGCCAGGTGAAACGCAAACCTGGCACACAGATAAGCCATTAAGTATTATTACACTATCTCACTCAAGTATCTTCTAGGTTGCTCCACCGACATTTTTGTCACTCTGTACATGTGATAAGCAAAGAGAAAACTAATCTACTCTTACCCTTATTAATGCAAACAGTATTTTAACTATAAATCGTTGACATGATTGGAATCATTGTATATATAAGCTACAAGTGTTAGCAACAAGGCGACAGTGGTTAGAAACAGTTTAACCACATTTGAATAGCTCACCATGCCAAAAGTTCAGCACATGATTTGATCACCTGAAAATAGCCAAGACAAACCTACGACAAATGTTCTAGAGAACATAATAAATTTCCTACCATATAACAAATTTTACACCATTTGCTGGTATACAGTTGATGGTAGAAAGCAGAGCAATGAGAATCAGTGTGGATCTCATCACTGTAGACGAGATTGTCTGGTGCTAAACGAGTGGGCATCTAGTATTGATGAGAAAACAAATTGCACAATAACAAGAAAATATAAATTAGGATGAGCAATAGATTTCACCATGTATCCTTCTTGTTTGACAGGTTACAGTTTCATAACAGTATAAATATCCAAATGCGTATTCATACGTTTGGGAGATCTACAGGCTAATTAATGGCATGTATAAATTGGCATCGAACTCCAACAAAAAATAAGCATGGAAAAATTGTACTGGGAGGGATTTGTATAGAATAGGTTTAGTTGCTCGCAGGGATCTAGTCACGGTTGGGGGTTGCAACACATTCTAGACATCCTTTCCGAGTGATCAACTTAGGCATTATAATAGCGAGTATCCCCGTAAAGGATTCCTACTGGGATAAGAAACTTTGATATAACAAAAAACCTCCCTCAGCTCATATACCTACAGTGCAGTTGGTCAGGAATAGAAACCCCGGACATACCTTTTCCAAGAGCCGCAGACATCGTAACATTGACGTGCATACTCCAAAAGAAGGGGCTAATGACCAAGGGGTATCCTTGGTCAAACCCTGGATATCCCCCATTCTGTCCAGGTCTTAGCCCATCTTGAAGGGCGTGTTAACCCCACTCAAGATAGGCTTCTTTGAACCTTTTCCTTGAGAGTTAAAAAGGTATATAAGGAACTTATTTATGGTGTACCCGATGACTTCTGAATCTAAACTGCCTCCCAGAGGATAAGGAATCTAAAAAATAATGTACATAAGCCAAGCTAACTATTAGGTGAAAAGCAAGAAAATTAAAAATTGTAATAGTATTTGAATGGAAATTGTTCTTCAAATTTGGACAATACAAGTCGGAAAAATATCTAGATGGTCAGCTCATGATAATGCCAGGGACCAAGTAATAGAACCACGAGTTAGCTCTTTTCAGTTAAGAAAAGAATTTTTTGATAAAGGACTCAACAAAAGGGCAAAAAGGCTAGAGAACTCAAAAACGATATATGAATCTATGACAATCAGATAAAAATAGTTTATTAAAAGGGCAAAAAGGCAGGGCAAAAATGACATCAGTTTGTTACCGCCATACCTCCATAAAAATTCAAGTATTTACGTGGAAGTTTGCATGACAAACCACGTGTACTCATGATCTATATATAATAATCAGATTAAAAATGCTGCATGGGAACCCGAGCTCCCACAATGAATATGGACCAGCCATAGCTAAATTTCACATCAAATGAAGCAAACATGACAAAATAATGTGGCATTAACATGAAATTGGTTCATATTCATACCTCCGAAAAGGACAACATTGAAAAGCACTCAATGTTTAGAGGCCTGAACTTAAACCGTTGCATGTCGAGGACTTTAAGTTCTGCTGATATATCAATAGGCCCAGCCTCAGTTGAGTCAGTATCCTGATTTTTAATGCTCTGTGATGTCCCTCCGTTAGATGATTGCCCTGACGAACTCTCATTGACTTCCTGGCTTATAACTACTCCTGCTCGTTTAAATGCGCTGATTATAGTAGGTTGCCTTAGCTTTTCATTAGGATTTGATTTTTGTGAGGTCTCAGGATCTTTTTTGCATCTCCTCTTGTTGTCCTGGGAAGTACTCTCAGACACCATTCTTTCACTGCTCCTCTTTTCCCTTTGCATTGAGCGATTAGCCCTGAGAAAAGAGTCCGGAGGTTTCGTGAAATTGTGGAGCTCAGGAAGAGAGAGAGGATAATCCTGGAGGCATGCATTGAGCAAACACTCCATTAAACTGCAAGAACCAGAACTTACTCATTAGAAAATCAACATTTCCCCAGGACTCATTTAGATGTTAACGTGATCCCAATATTTAGAAATAATAACAATAAAGCATGTGAGCTGAACTCGAAATTTAATTTAAGACTCAACTTAAGCAATATGGAACTAGATTTTAGGGTTTTCTACATAATAGAAAACATTTTGCAATAGCATAGATGTAAATGAGAGAAGAGAAGTTCATTAATAAACGTACAGTAACACAATGGTATATCCAAAACAAAATATCAAGCCAAACTATTGCAGTATTTCCAATTCGTACACAAAACGGAAGACATGAAAAAAGATGAAACGAGATCACAGCGAAGTCTAATTTTAGAGTTCAAATCCAAACCACTGATAAACTTTTTGCTGCACAATAAACAAAATCCCAGAATAAGACGGATATTGAACAGAATTTAGAGTAAACGAAAGTGACTGCCAAAATGGTAACCACTTGAGAAAAGATCGTATTTAGTCCAAATCCAAGCAAAGATCACTCTGTAACTGAAAACTTGTGTAAGAAAATCAAGAAATGACAATATAGTAGATTTTGAAGGAAAAAGTTGATAATAGCGAAGTCACTTGATGCTTACAGAAATAGCAAAACTATAGATAACTCCATCTAGTATATTTGCATGTTAAATGCTAAGTTACTATTGGAGTTCCAATAATGGTTATTATGAATACAAGAAGTAACTCACACTAGATTTCTCAGACGCTTCAATAGTTTTATCATTGTCTCATTTCTAGTAGTCTGAGTTATGCAATCAACTCTGCCAACGACTTGAGTTATAAATGCATTAAGCTGCAAAGTTACATAACTATTAGGTGAAAAAATAGAATTAATAGGGCAAGGGTCCTTTTCAAACAATAAAACACTACTAAAGTCACATATACCAATTCTCTTGTCCAGTTTATTGCAAAATGGAGTGAAAAGCAAACTATCTGTTTCTGCAGTCCCATCAGATTCTTCCAGTGGCCTCCGATTAAATACTGCTTTCAGCATACAGACATCTTAAGACAAATCAAAAGTGCAGTAAATTTAAAGCTGGAAAATACCTGATTAGGAAGAAAAACCAAAGGGCAAGGTACTGTATTATCAGAGCCAGTAGGAACATTAAACAGTCTTAATTATCATTAAAAAATCATTTCAAGAAAAAAGAATGTCCATGGTATGAACTGCAGATTGGAATGATACCCTGCAAAAAGATAACGTTTGCACATACACGTGTGCAGGGGATGAGAAAATATTTGCGTGTGGTGGTCTGGTGTGCATTGTGTGTTTTAAACCTGTTTAAATTGCAGGTTGCATACATGTCTGCATGCAGCCGACCCCAAACATTTGGGATAGAGGCTTTGTTGTTGTTGTTGTATACATGGCTGCATGCCTATGTATGTATGTACATATGTATGTGTACATTTATATGTATATTGTATGTAGTTATGCATATATGTATCACTGTGTGTAAATACATTACAAATTGCTGAAAAGGAAAATGTTATGCCTTATCTACTAGGAATGCCAAAAGAACTTAAAATTGAGAATCCCAAGTGAGAACATACAATTAAACATTGGCCAAATAAAGGTTGCATAAAGCATCAGGACATAGTGAATGGGCACAAAATACAGTCTCAAAATTAGGAGACATGATTTATGCTGAGAGTATTAGGGGGAAATTTTACTCGTCAAACTCCTCAGGGTTTGCCACTTGAATCGGGGGATCTAAAACAGATAAAAAATTGTATAATCATTGATTTCTGCACCATTTACACTAGCTTGGGAATGTGTCATATTAGCATATAAACTTTTTCCCTGATGTATTTCTTCACCTTTCGGGATATTATCCTTTGTTGGATACATGCAACTACATTTTTTATACATATAAACTATAACAATGTCACACCTTCTAGTGAATATCTTCTATTACTGACCATCATGTACTTTATATATGATATATATTATATATATAGTATATTATATATATATATATATATATTATATATATATTATATTATTATATATATATATTCAGTTCCATGATGAGTCTTGGAGGATTTAGATGTCTTAAGTTAATTGAAAATTGGACAGATAATAAGGTCTCCGTCCGAAAGGAGGCTAAGTAGAAGGTCCACGATACAGGAAACACATCAGGTTTAAAAGCAAATCCGCAAAGCCAAGATCAACAGGATGGGAGTAAGTATGTCAATTGGATTTATGTTATCAAGACTTAAGAGAATTTGAATAATCTCACAGCCATGACCCGAAATATGCAAATAAACTATACTCATAGACCTGAGATTGTTATCTCATTAGAAATTGTCCCAATCATAAGCAAAATAAATTTGTGTTAATTATTCAATCTATATACCATGCACCGTACCTTAGGAGATGGAAGGTGTAAAGGACAGCCGAGAAGCGCATCAATTCCACCAAGAGAACCTTGATTTGTTAATCTTTCAATCTTTTAGATAAAGGAAGCAATTAAGTACATTCTCAATATTTTCGTGACTACAACAAAAGAGTAAAAATACAATATACTCACAGCAGATAATAATAAAAATTCGCAAGGAAGAATCTGTAATGAGGAAGAACACCTGAAAACAAGAAACTCAGCATTTCGGGAGAGCCTATTAGGACATATGACCTATAGCATAAGCTTAGATCAAATTTAATTTGAAGAACATTCTAGGATAGAACACTAACATCTGCGAAGGAGCAGAAAGTAACGGCAGGATATTCAAGCAGATAGGAGAAAGATCACCATCCAAGTTCATCCACAAGTCCCCTAGAAGATAAAAGTAATTATTTGCCTTCTTTACCAAAAGAGAAAGTAAAATATGATGATAAAAATAAGACTCCAGAAGTTTCTGCAAACAAACCTTTTATACCACTAGATGTGTCCTTCAAGGGCAGTGTTCCTTCCTCAAGATCACACAAAAACAGTGACTCAAATTCACCGACATGCTTACCAATCCTAAAAGCACAATTGTCCATAAAAGAAGGATTAACCTTCCCGAGTAATATCTAACTATTATGCAAATCAAGTAAAAACTTGCAACTAAAATAAATATCTAAGGAAACTGAATAAGGCAGTTATCACTCTTTAATTACTTGGACCTAAAAGCTACCCACCATTCGATAATCGCAGGCTGAAAAGTCTTGCATTCCAATAAAACAATCAGTTCATCATGTAGTAGTATCAACAGCAATGTCGTTTTCTCGCAAGAGTCTAAAGACATTTTCAATAGCTCCAAAGCCTCTTGACAATTTGATTTCTGTGTAGGAATAAAGTAAACAGTTAAAAGCATGTAAGAATGTTGTTAAAGCATATATGAGTGAAAATGGCTAAAAGCATATAACCATAAAAAATCATCATCATTGATGGCATCTTCATCATCATCCAAGACTTCTTGCATCTAGATTTGACAATGAAGGAGGCCCCACAAAATAATGAGCACTTTTCATGATTGGTAAACATCAGTCAATTGAATTCTTATCAATATTGTACCCCAAAAAATGGATTGGAGTGCAAATTTTTGCAAAACAAGGGAGTTTAGGTGTATTGAATAAGTTTTCCCATTGAAATATATTTTTCAGGGAGATGTCATTTACAGGGTTAAACCATATCAGCAACTAGTCTTGTAGTAGCTTATAAAATTATAATAATTCGGAAATAACATGATCATTAACAACAACGTTGGAATGCTCATACATCCATTACTTAAACCCAACCTGAGACGATGAGAAAGTAGCAGCAGCATTTATATCCCCAAGTGTGGACACTATCTTTAAAGTTCCAATTATCCCCATCTTTCTGTATTTCATATCTGAATTGCTGACCTAAAGGCAAAAGGGAGAATATTAGAAAATGTAGGGCTAGCAAATGAGAGGGAAACAAATCTATCTGCTTCTGTCCAATTATGAAGGTATCATTCTTTGCATATGCCCTCACCTGCTTCCTAATGATCATCAATAGTTCATTTGCAATGGAAGAACTGTTGGAATCAGGACAAGAGCGAGCAGACAATGCCAAACGGCAGAAGATTTCATATACCTACAAATCATAGTACTTATAAGCTAAATTAAAGCATACAAGTTGGCAAGAGCATAAGTATAGGTAAGAACCTTGTGCAGACTTTCTTCGTGGAAACCTTCCAAGTAGTCCAAGATTCCTGAACCAAGAAAAGGGAGAAGTGAAGAGTGATGATGTATTTAGCCCATAATGCAGGGCATAAAGCTCAGAAAGTATGGAGCCCATTGTGCATACCATTTATGTGAGAAGAGAGTGGGAGTAGCTCCTCTGAATACTTTGATGTCAAAAGATTTAAAGTATCCAAAGCAGAACTGACTTCAAAAGCAATCGCAGAACCAATATGTGTGACTAGCGCACCAAGGATCTGATAATACACATTACAAGTTTTAAAGTGGAAGTGCATGACAACTACGTCACAGGAACATCTTTCTTATAAGGTGTACAACTACAAAAAAAAAGATCAGCTTATCTTAATTTTCATGGTGACAAACTAGGGGAAGTCCCTAAATATTGGTTCTAAGTAAATTCTCTTTTTCAGTTTTCTTCAACAGATAGTTATCAACATTATGAATTAAAGTCAGCGTTTTTTTGTATTCCAAGAGTCGTGTTACTTTGGTTGAATTTATGGAATACATACTTCTTGCCTTGGATAGGTATCACTGAATTCTTCAAACAGCAACTTGTAGAGGTAAATACCAAAATCTCGTGCTTCTTTATCTTTGCATGATAATAGGCACTCACAGACAGAGAGAAATGATGGAAAATAATCCTGCATGGAGCAAGGATATAAGGCCTAAATGTCGCAATCCAATTTAGAAAAAACAAATGCCATTCAGATTGCGGTAAGTACCATGTAATCATGCAAAGCATTACCTTTACTAATTCCCGCTGGCCATAAATACATTGATCAAAGAGAGTTTCACGAAAACAACCATCCATTATTTTCTTCTTCAACATTTTCTCTGCATGCTTCTGCAGGGAGCCTCCGTTTGTATATATTAGAATTAGAAACCACACGTCAATGACTTTGTGATCACGTGGTTGGTTGAGGGACTTCAGTTCTTTTAAGATAGCTTCACATAGAATCTGTAATAAAAGTGAGTCGCAGGTGACAAGCAATCCAATAATTCATGTTCAAGTAGGTAGCAGAAAATGATAAGAGAGAATACTTCTTTGTCTATTTCATTACAACTTTATCAAGTAGCTTTCAGATTCATATTATAAAAACAAGGTTATGAAAATCCATGTAGAGTTTACATCACACTATCTACCTTTGAAGCAAAAAAAAAAGTGTTCATGGGCTTCAAATTGTTGGTTTGTTATCCGCAATCATTTGACAATTACGAGATTTTGGCTCTAATAAAAAATTAGTCACTTACACTTTGCTTTGAAAAATAACATATCGTATCAAAACCACTTGTTGACATCAGTGATTCACAGTTTCTACCAGATTATCAAAAGGATGCTCTCTTAGGTATTTTGAAAATCAGTTTAAAAGAATTAATACTCATCGAATTCATGTGCTTGCATGTATGTAAAAGAACTATATAACTTACATTCTTAAACCGGAGGCTCGATCTTAAAGCATCAAGGATAGAAGCCTCGGTACTATTGGCCAATGATTTTCCTTTTAATTTTTTGTGCTTGGAAACACAAGGATCACTCACTCCCACGAATTTCAACTGCTCACGTATTCGTAGAATTATCCTCCCAACATTTGCAGGAGTCGCTGATAAGAGCAGAAATCTAAGCAAATGGGGCATGTGCTCTGCATCAACTGTTCTAATACATGATAATGCTATCGTCACAGCCTTCAAAAACACAACAAATATTCATCATACCAACAAATAGTCATAATAACTGTCAAGCCGAAGTTCGATTAATCTATACTAATGTCTGTACTAGTCTAACGAAAAACCTGCCCCTAGTTGTACGAATGCCTCTCATGTCAGCCGTAAATTATCATGTGTCTTTCTAGATACCATGCTATTATCCATACCTAACTCATTTGTTAAAATGGTTGTTTACATTAATTTTTTACTTTCAAATATGAAAACGACACTACAGGGGTATTCATATTAAATTGAGTATTTAGCAATCATAATATTATCATAATATGTGTGCCACAACAATAATACTTCTCATGCATTGCATGGGTAACAAACTAGTTCTGAACTATCTTACTTTACTTCCCTTGAAACATGACAACTAAAATGGTTTGAGAAAAAAAAACATTTGAAACCTGTTCTTGGAGCTGATCATCCAAGTTAAGATTAGAGAACGAATCGAGCACTGGCACAATAACCTCAGAATCCTCTTGCAGCAGCTTCTCCAGAGCAGCAACCACTGTACTACTATTCTGATCACCAATAATCTCCGGAAGAGACCCAATGATCTCCTTTTTCAGCTGAAGTGGAGAGATTGAAAGAACCTCCATCAGCTTCTCAGTGAAACCTACAGAATCCACGATAAAGTCCAGCCACCGGAACTGATTAATGACAAGCCTGGCCACGTCATCGGTCAGGTTGAGAGATGGTGGAGAATCAAAGTGTTCTGGAAGTTTCTCAAGCAATATCTGCTGGATCTGCGCTTGGATGGGACCGACAAGGAGCAGTAACCGCACCAGGCTCTCCCCTTTCGCCGATCCACCACTGATCGAGGCCGGAATCAAAACCCTAAACAGAAAGAAAGGAAAAAAAGTTTTCACTTAAATCTTTCATACTTTAAATTAGTCCCTTGAGTAACTGAAGCTGTTATTTAATAGCTTAGTTTCAAACTACATCATTAGACTTAACGGATTTCAGACACTACACACCATTTCCAAATATTTGAGGGACTAACTTGTAAAAAAAACAGGAGAAAACGTGATCCTAATTTGCTTGAGTTGGAAATAAAGCGAGAAAACCGTTACCTCTTTAGGTTTTGAGGGTTTTGGATGTAGGAACTGAAGCCGGAGACGAATCGAGAGAGGATCGAGGGGTCGGAGGAGAATCGAGTCTCGAGGCTTCGCCGGAGCTTGTGA